>NC_143027.1:5847500-6147500 GCF_057628025.1 Oncorhynchus mykiss
GACACAACACCAAACTAAGCTCATGAGCAAAGCAATGTAAACGAATTGCCTCCGGATGCAGCACTCTGAAATGTGCTTGCACACCTCCTTTGGATCCACTCATGACAGCTGCACCATCATAGGTCTGTGCAACGCACTGTAGGCCTGCTACCCCTCTCATAGGTCTGTGCAACGCACTATAGGCCTGCTACCCCTCTCATAGGTCAACGCACTTTAGGCCTGCTACCCCTCTCATAGGTCAACACACTGTAGGCCTGCTACCCTCTCATAGGTCAACGCACTTTAGGCCTGCTACCCCTCTCATAGGTCAACACACTTTAGGCCTGCTACCCTCTCATAGGTCAACACACTTTAGGCCTGCTACCCTCTCATAGGTCAACACACTTTAGGCCTGCTACCCTCTCATAGGTCAACACACTTTAGGCCTGCTACACTCTCATAGGTCAACACACTTTAGGCCTGCTACCACTCTCATAGGTCAACACACTTTAGGCCTGCTACCCTCTCATAGGTCAACGCACTTTAGGTCTGCTACTCTCTCATAGGTCAACACACTTTAGGCCTGCTACCCTCTCATAGGTCAACGCACTTTAGGTCTGCTACTCTCTCATAGGTCAACACACTTTAGGCCTGCTACCCTCTCATAGGTCAACGCACTTTAGGCCTGCTACCCTCTCATAGGTCAACACACTTTAGGCCTGCTACCCTCTCATAGGTCAACACACTTTAGGCCTGCTACCCTCTCATAGGTCAACACACTTTAGGCCTTCTACCCTCTCATAGGTCAACACACTTTAGGCCTGCTACCCTCTCATAGGTCAACACACTTTAGGCCTGCTACCACTCTCATAGGTCAACACACTTTAGGTCTGCTACCCTCTCATAGGTCAACACACTTTAGGCCTGCTACCCTCTCATAGGTCAACACACTTTAGGCCTGCTACCCCTCTCATTTGGAGCTGCTGTTGCAACTAATTTGCTATCGATTGGGCATCAAAATGACTTGATTTCTGCTAGTGCTTGTAAAGACTCCTTGACTGTCCCCTCTGTTACATATCTAACACACAGAGCCAACTGTTCATCCCTGGCCTCATCCACCATAATGGTACACATTCCAGACGTTGACATCTCAGGGACCATGGTGTCTGTAATCTCTTGAACACAGCATTCAATCATGTCATTCTGGAGATTCTGGAGAGAGATACGTCGCATTTGATGGAGTATTGTACCTTTTGCAGGAAAGGGTCAAACTCCTTCAAAATCTCCATACATTCTAGAAAGTTCCCTCTATTTGTACTGTCACTAGATTCGTCATTGTTACGGAAAGAGTGTCCCTGTCTTCTTAACATTGAGGTGACCGCAACAATTCTCCTCAGATACTCCCTTCTCTCTGCAATATCACTAGCATGGGCAGATGTTCAAATCTGAGCAATGTTGCCATGACTGCTAGTTGCCTGGGAGCTGTGCCATGCCAAAACACTGTCTCTGTGTGTTTGTGCCATTTAATGTTTAATGAAGATGCAATTTTTGCATCCATTATTGACAAAATAATCAAATGTAATGTTTTTGCCAAAAACTCTACCCAATTCTATTTCTCAAACCAGCAGTGCTGAAATGTCCTTTTCGGTGTGACCAAAACGTTGGTGTGGGTAGCTGTTCAGCTTCACTTGTCTGGGCCAAGTGTCTTTGTCACCTAAATCGCTCTCATTTCTGGAAGGAGTTGCTGCAGCGGCTTGACTATTCTCTCTCTCTCTGGATCTGTTTGTTGTCTCTCTCTCTCTGGATCTGTTTGTTGTCTCTCTCTCTCTGGATCTGTTTGTTGTCTCTCTCTATCTGGATCTGTTTGTTGTCTCTCTCTCTCTGGATCTGTTTGTTGTCTCTCTCTCTGGATCTGTGTGTTGTCTCTCTCTCTCTGGATCTGTTTGTTGTAAATCTCTCTCTGGATCTGTTTGTTGTCCCTCTCTCTCTGGATCTGTTTGTTGTCTCTCTCTCTCTCTGGATCTGTTTGTTGTCAATCTCTCTCTGGATCTGTTTGTTCTCTCTCTCTCTGGATCTGTTTGTTGTCTCTCTCTCTCTGGATCTGTTTGTTGTCTCTCTCTCTCTGGATCTGTCAGTTGTCTCTCTCTCTCTGGATCTGTTTGTTGTCTCTCTCTCTCTGGATCTGTCAGTTGTCTCTCTCTCTCTGGATCTGTTTGTTGTCTCTCTCTCTCTGGATCTGTCAGTTGTCTCTCTCTCTCTGGATCTGTTTGTTGTCTCTCTCTCTCTGGATCTGTCAGTTGTCTCTCTCTCTCTCTGGATCTGTTTGTTGTCCCTCTCTCTCTCTCTGGATCTGTTTGTTGTCCCTCTCTCTCTCTGGATCTGTTTGTTGTCCCTCTCTCTGGATCTGTTTGTTGTCTCTCTCTCTCTCTCTGGATCTGTTTGTTGTCGCTCTCTCTCTGGATCTGTCAGTTGTCTCTCTCTCTCTGGATCTGTTTGTTGTCTCTCTCTCTCTGGATCTGTCAGTTGTCTCTCTCTCTCTCTGGATCTGTTTGTTGTCCCTCTCTCTCTCTCTGGATCTGTTTGTTGTCCCTCTCTCTCTCTGGATCTGTTTGTTGTCTCTCTCTCTGGATCTGTTTGTTGTCTCTCTCTCTGGATCAGTTTGTTCTCTCTCTCTCTCTCTGGATCTGTTTGTTGTACCTCTCTCTCTGGATCTGTTTGTTGTCCCTCTCTGGATCTGTTTGTTGTCCCTCTCTCTCTCTGGATCTGTTTATTGTCCCTCTCTGGATCTGTTTGTTGTCCCTCTCTGGATCTGTTTGTTGTCCCTCTCTCTCTGGATCTGTTTGTTGTCTCTCTGTCTGGATCTGTTTGTTGTCCCCACCTCTCTGGATCTGTTTGTTGTCCCTCTCTCTCTGGATCTGTTTGTTGTCCCTCTCTGGATCTGTTTGTTGTCCCTCTCTCTCTCTGGATCTGTTTATTGTCCCTCTCTGGATCTGTTTGTTGTCCCTCTCTGGATCTGTTTGTTGTCCCTCTCTCTCTGGATCTGTTTGTTGTCTCTCTGTCTGGATCTGTTTGTTGTCCCCACCTCTCTGGATCTGTTTGTTGTCCCTCTCTGGATCTGTTTGTTGTCCCTCTCTGGATCTGTTTGTTGTCTCTCTGTCTGGATCTGTTTGTTGTCCCTCTCTGGATCTGTTTGTTGTCCCTCTCTGGATCTGTTTGTTGTCCCTCTCTGGATCTGTTTGTTGTCCCCACCTCTCTGGATCTGTTTGTTGTCCCTCTCTGGATCTGTTTGTTGTCTCTCTCTCTCTCGATCTGTTTGTTGTCTCTCTCTCTCTCTGGATCTGTTTGTTGTCCCTCTCTGGATCTGGTTGTTGTCTCTCTCTCTCTGGATCTGTTTGTTGTCTCTCTCTCTCTCTCTGGATCAGTTTGTTCTCTCTCTCTCTCTCTGGATCTGTTTGTTGTCCCTCTCTCTCTGGATCTGTTTGTTGTCCCTCTCTGGATCTGTTTGTTGTCTCTCTCTCTCTCTGGATCTGTTTGTTGTCTCTCTCTCTCTCTCTCTCTCTCTCTCTCTGGATCTGTTTGTTGTCCCTCTCTCTCTGGATCTGTTTGTTGTCCCTCTCTCTCTCTCTGGATCTGTTTGTTTTCCCTCTCTCTCTGGATCTGTTGTCTCTCTCTCTCTCTCGATCTGTTGTCTCTCTCTCTCTGGATCTGTTTGTTGTCCCTCTCTCTCTGGATCTGTTTGTTGTCTCTCTCTCTCTCTGGATCTGTTTGTTGTCTCTCTCTCTCTGGATCTGTTTGTTGTCCCTCTCTCTCTGGATCTGTTTGTTGTCCCTCTCTCTCTCACTGGATCTGTTTGTTGTCTCTCTCTCTCTCTCTCTGGATCTGTTTGTTATCCCTCTCTCTCTGGGTCTGTTTGTTGTCCCTCTCTCTCTCTCTCTGGATCTGTTTGTTGTCCCTCTGGATCTGTTTGTTGTCCCTCTCTCTGGATCTGTTTGTTGTCCCTCTCTCTCTCTGGATCTGTTTGTTGTCCCTCTCTCTGGATCTGTTTGTTGTCCCTCTCTCTCTCTCTGGATCTGTTTGTTGTCCCTCTCTCTGGATCTGTTTGTTGTCTCTCTCTCTCTCTCTCTCTCTCTCTGGATCTGTTTGTTAACCCTCTCTCTCTGGATCTGTTCTCTCTCTCTCTCTGGATCTGTTTGTTTTCCCTCTCTCTCTGGATCTGTTGTTTCTCTTTCTCTCTGGATCTGTTGTCTCTCTCTCTCTGGATCTGTTTGTTGTCCCTCTCTCTCTGGATCTGTTTGTTGTCTCTCTCTCACTCTTGATCTGTTTGTTGTCTCTCTCTCTCTCTGGATCTGTTTGTTGTCTCTCTCTCTCTGGATCTGTTTGTTGTCTCTCTCTCTCTGGATCTGTCAGTTGTCTCTCTCTCTCTCTGGATCTGTTTGTTGTCTCTCTCTCTCTCTGGATCTGTTTGTTGTCTCTCTCTCTCTGGATCTGTTTGTTGTCCCTCTCTCTCTGGATCTGTTTGTTGTCCCTCTCTCTCTGGATCTGTTTGTTGTCTCTCTCTCTCTTGATCTGTTTGTTCTCTCTCTCTCTGGATCTGTTTGTTGTCTCTCTCTCTCTGGATCTGTTTGTTGTCCCTCTCTCTCTGGATATGTTTGTTGTCTCTCTCTCTCTTGATCTGTTTGTTGTCTCTCTCTCTCTCTGGATCTGTTTGTTGTCTCTCTCTATCTGGATCTGTTTGTTGTCCCTCTCTCTGGATCTGTTTGTTGTCTCTCTCTCTCTCTCTCTCTCTGGATCTGTTTGTTAACCCTCTCTCTCTGGATCTGTTCTCTCTCTCTCTCTGGATCTGTTTGTTTTCCCTCTCTCTCTGGATCTGTTGTCTCTCTCTCTCTCTGGATCTGTTGTCTCTCTCTCTCTGGATCTGTTTGTTGTCCCTCTCTCTCTGGATCTGTTTGTTGTCTCTCTCTCTCTCTGGATCTGTTTGTTGTCCCTCTCTCTCTGGATCTGTTTGTTGTCCCTCTCTCTCTCACTGGATCTGTTTGTTGTCTCTCTCTCTCTCTCTGGATCTGTTTATTGTCCCTCTCTCTCTGGGTCTGTTTGTTGTCCCTCTCTCTCTCTCTCTGGATCTGTTTGTTGTCTCTCTCTCTCTCTCTCTGGATCTGTTTGTTCTCCCTCTCTCTCTGGGCATGCTTGCTCTCTCTCACTTATATAGCTCGCACTTGTACAGCTGCCTTGCATAGAAGAAGCCTCTCTTTCTTTATGACCTTTTTAAGATATTGTGAACATCATTTATTCATGCCTAACAAAAAGTAAGACATATGCTGTACAAATTGAAATGAAAGCTTAAACATCTACTTGCTTTTTTCCCCCTCACTAACCTTGATCAGACGTGCTCCCTCAGCCCTGACAGCCTCCAGCTTCTTTCCCTCGTTCTTGTCTGCTGTGTTTTTTTACATGTATTGTTCTTAAACTCATATTAACTCAAGGCTTAATAGGTGATTCATCTGTTTAAGTTTTAAAGTTGTTTGTTTGAACTGGTAAAAAAACTTCCTTTCTCACCGGATTGGCCTCCGGCGGCCACTGCCTCTCTTGAAGAATTTCTGTATGTCCATCTAACGTTAGTCGTTCGCTAGCCTACAGTTGAGACACTGAGGATAATACATGTTGATCAACGCTTCTGATAATTGTTTTTTTGCAATGGCCTTACTGAATGAAAGCAATTGAATATGACATGATATGTGCACGATGTTACATCATCTGTCTCATTTATAGTCTGGCACAGATAGCAAGACTACATTAAATATAATGTTATTTAGATATCATCTGTCTCATTTACAGCCTGGCACAGATAGCAAGACTACATTGAACTACAACGTTAACTAGATATCGTCGCCACTTATGTCGAATTTTAAAAGACACCGTAAAACGTTACCGTTAGCTAGCTCGTACCAATGTAACTTACAGGCAAGCCTCACATAAAAAAAAATGTATTGGTTACCAAAGCTTTGATTATGACCAAAGTCTATATGAATCCGTCCTGTCAGAGCCTTTTCCTGTCAGTTTACTGTTAGCTAGCAGTAGCTAAGGTTAACCAAAATGTTAGCTACTGCTGTGGCTTGAGACTGCTAGCTAACGTTAACCAAAATGTTAGCTACTGCTGTGGCTTGAGACTGCTAGCTAACGTTAACCAAAATGTTAGCTACTGCTGTGGCTTGAGACTGCTAGCTAAGGTTAACCAAAATGTTAGCTACTGCTGTGGCTTGAGACTGCTAGCTAAAGTTAACCAAAATGTTAGATACTGCTGTGGCTTGAGACTGCTAGCTAACATTAACCAAAATGTTAGCTACAAGTAGACCTAACGGTACAACAAACTGATCCAGAGAGAGAGAGAGAGAGAGAGAGAGAGAGAGAGAGAGAGAGAGAGAGAGAGAGAGCGAGAGAGCAAGAGAGAGAGAGAGAGAGAGAGCGAGACAGAGCGAGCGAGAGAGAGCGAGAAGAGAAGGAAAGGAACTCTCACATACAGTGATGTTCTTCCTAATCACGTTCAACCTCTTCCATTGGAATGTGGTTCCCACTTCTCAGAGTGCCTGCCTGCCTGCATGCCTGCCTGACCTCCGTTTGCCTGCCTGACCTCCCTGCATGCATCTACTTCCTTCCGTGTCTGCCTCACCTCTCTGACTCACCTTCCTTGTCTTGCTCCCTCGCGCCAATAGGCGTATTATTACTCTGTGTTGTGTGTTCAGCATTTCAGCTAAAAATGAGAGAAATCTTGACCTCTCCACCCTCAGGGGAGATAAGTGAACCCTGCTGCAGAGAGATCTCTCCACCCTCCTGCCTTTGACCAGGGGAGATAAGTGAACCCTGCTGCAGAGAGATCTCTCCACCCTCCTGCCTTTGACCAGGGGAGATAAGTGAACCCTGCTGCAGAGAGATCTCTCCACCCTCCTGCCTTTGACCAGGGGAGATAAGTGAACCCTGCTGCAGAGAGATCTCTCCACCCTCCTGCCTTTGACCAGGGGAGATAAGTGAACCCTGCTGCAGAGAGATCTCTCCACCCTCCTGCCTTTGACCAGGGGAGATAAGTGAACCCTGCTGCAGAGAGATCTCTCCACCCTCCTGCCTTTGACCAGGGGAGATAAGTGAACCCTGCTGCAGAGAGATCTCTCCACCCTCCTGCCTTTGACCAGGGGAGATAAGTGAACCCTGCTGCAGAGAGATCTCTCCACCCTCCTGCCTTTGACCAGGGGAGATAAGTGAACCCTGCTGCAGAGAGATCTCTCCACCCTCCTGCCTTTGACCAGGGGAGATAAGTGAACCCTGCTGCAGAGAGATCTCTCCACCCTCCTGCCTTTGACCAGGGGAGATAAGTGAACCCTGCTGCAGAGAGATCTCTCCACCCTCCTGCCTTTGACCAGGGGAGATAAGTGAACCCTGCTGCAGAGAGATCTCTCCACCCTCCTGCCTTTGACCAGGGGAGATAAGTGAACCCTGCTGCAGAGAGATCTCTCCACCCTCCTGCCTTTGACCAGGGGAGATAAGTGAACCCTGCTGCAGAGAGATCTCTCCACCCTCCTGCCTTTGACCAGGGGAGATAAGTGAACCCTGCTGCAGAGAGATCTCTCCACCCTCCTGCCTTTGACCAGGGGAGATAAGTGAACCCTGCTGCAGAGAGATCTCTCCACCCTCCTGCCTTTGACCAGGGGAGATAAGTGAACCCTGCTGCAGAGAGCGAGAAGTAGCAGGAGATTTTTATTTTTATTTAACCTTCATTTAACTAGACAACTTTAAGAACAAACACTTATTTACAATGACGGCCTACCCCGGGCCAAACCAAACACTGGGCCTATGGGACTCCCAATCACACACAGAGAGACAGAGACAGAGAGAGACAGAGAGAGACAGAGAGAGACAGAGAGAGACAGAGACAGACAGAGACAGACAGAGAGAGAGAGAGAGAGAGGGAGGGGGAGAGAGAGAGACAGAGAGAGAGGGGGGGGAGGGGGAAGAGGGGGGGAGAGAGAGAGAATATTTCCACCTGCTGCAGTCAGAAGAGGAATGACCACCCCTCTGAGCCTGGTTCCTCTCTAGGTTTCTTCCTAGGTTCCTGCCTTTCTAGGGAGTTTTTCTTGCTTGTTTGTAGGTGACCAAATACTTCTCTTCCAGCATAATTTGCAAATAAATTCATTAAGAATCCTACAATGTGTTTTTCTGGAATTTTTTTTCTCATTTTGTCTGTCGTAGTTAAAGTGTACCTATGATGAAAAATACAGGCCTCTCTCATCTTTTTAAGTGGGAGAACTTGCACAATTGGTGGCTGACTAAATACTTTCTTGCCCCACTGCAGGTCAATAACAGTTTGGGTCTAGAGTGTCATCCCCTTTGAAGAGGGGGATGACCGCGGCAGCTTTCCAATCTTTAGGAATCTCTGACGATACAAAAGGTTGAACAGACTAGTAATAGGGGTTACAACAATGGCAGCGGATAATTTTAGAAAGAGAGGGTCCAGATTGTCTAGCCTGGCTGATTTGTACTGGTCCATGTTTTGCAGCTCTTTCAGAACATCAGCTATCTGGATTTGGGTGAAGGAGAAGCTGGCGAGGCTTGGACAAGTAGCTGCGGGGGTGTGGATCCAGGAGGAAATGTTAACATGCATGAAACCAAGGATTTTACAGTTACAAAAGTCAACAAATAGGAGTGCCTGGGGACACACAGGGCCTGGGATAACCTCTACATCACCCGAGGAACAGAGAAGGAGTAGGATGAGGGTAAAGGCTAAAGGCTATCAAAACTGGTCGTCTAGTGCGTTGGGGACGGAGAATAAAAGGAGCAGAATTCTGGGTGTGGTAGAATAGATTCAGGGCATAATGGTGGGGTGCGGGTACAGTGGAGGTAAACTTAGGCATTGAGTGACGATGAGAGAGGCTGCATCTCTGGACGCACTAGTTATGCTGGGTGACGTCACCGCATGTGTTGGAGGTGGAACAAAAGTGGTATCTGAGGCATGTTGAGTGGGACTAGGGGCTCCGCAGTAAAATAAAACTATGAAAACTACCCTAAACAACAGTATACAAGGCATATTGACATTTGAGAGAGACATACAGCGATCACAGGTGTTGATTGGGAGAGCTAGCTAAGACAACAACGGGTAAGACAACAACAGCTAATCAGCTAAGACAACAACAACAGGTAAAATGGCGATGAGTGGGCAGAGAGGATCAGTTAACTACACACAGGGCCTGTGCACAATTGGTGGCTGACTAAATACTTGTTTAGCCCCACTGTACATGTCTGAGAATAATACAGCCTTACAGGACATTATTTCCCTATAAACTACAACAGCTGATGATCAAATAAAAGCAATGATGATCAGTGTTGTAGTCATCTAGCTTTAATAACAACCTTCATATGACAACAAAACATTACCCATGCTCTATGTGGAAGACAAATTCCCTCTATAAAACTCTCTCTCTCTCTCTCTCTCTCTCTCTCTCTCTCTCTCTCTCTCTCTCTCTCTCTCTCTCTCTCTCTCTCTCTCTCTCTCTCTCTCTCTCTCTCTCTCTCTCTCTCTCTCTCTCTCTCTCTCTCTCTCCCTCTCCCTCTCTCTCCCTCTCTCTCCCTCTCTCTCTCTCTCTCTCTCTCTCTCTCTCTCTCTCTCTCCCTCTCTCCCTCTCTCCCTCTCTTCTCTCTCTCTCTCCCTCTCCCTCCCTCCCTCCCTCTCCCTCTCCCTCTCCCTCTCCCTCTCCCTCTCCCCCATATTATAATTTTGGATCCATCTTCTAAGGTGAATTTGTTTTAATGACAAATTCCCTCTATATAACTTCCACCTTCATGCCAGATGTTTCTTCCCCTATTTGAATATTGTGTGGTCTAATATTAACTACAAAGACAAGAAGGGTTATATATACACCACAGTCAAGTGAAGTGCATGACTTTAAAGTGAGACAGTGCAGGGGCTTTGCCAAAGAGGAGCTCTTTGAGCTGTGTGCGCTGTCTGGAAGTGGGGACAGAAGAAGAAGGTGTGTAACTACATGACTAACTATTGCTCTGGGATGTTTTCATTTACCATGGAGTGTAAATCTCTGCAGTCTTCACCCAGCATTCAGATCCACCCACACTACCCAGCATTCAGATCCACCCACACTACCCAGCATTCAGATCCACCCACACTACCCAGCATTCAGATCCACCCACACTGCACCAAGCATTCAGATCCACCCACACTACCCAGCATTCAGATCCACCCACACTGCACCAAGCATTCAGATCCACCCACACTACCCAGCATTCAGATCCACCCACACTGCACCAAGCATTCAGATCCACCCACACTACCCAGCATTCAGATCCACCCACACTGCACCAAGCATTCAGATCCACCCACACTGCACCAAGCATTCAGATCCACCCACACTGCACCCAGCATTCAGATCCACCCACATTTCACCCAGCATTCAGATCCACACACACTACCCAAGCATTCAGATCCACACACATTTCACCCAGCATTCAGATCCTCACACACTTCACCCAGCATTCAGATACACACACACTTCACCCAGCATTCAGATCCACACACACTTCACCCAGCATTCAGATCCACACACACTTCACCCAGCATTCAGATCCACACACACTTCACCCAGCATTCAGATCCACACACACACCACAAATCGTTAAGATATACACACAAACTCCACAAATCGCTAAATACACACACTCACTCCACAAATCGCTAAATACACACACTCACTCCACAAATCGTTAATATATAAACACACACACACTACACAAATCGTTAAGATATAAACACTCTCTTGAAAAATATGAGCCTCTTGAAAAAGCCAAACCTTGACTCAGAAAATATAAAAAACTATCGGCCTATATCGAACCTCCCAGTCCTCTCTAACATTTGTTAAAAAGCCTTTAAAAACCTTTTAATTGCGTCAGACCGAGTCTCTGCATCTGTCCTCGTGCTCCTAGACCTTAGTGCTGCTTTTGATACCATCGATTACCACATTCTTTTGGAGAGATTGGAAACCCAAATTGGTCTACACGGACAAGTTCTGGCCTGGTTTAGATCTTATCTGTCGGAAAGATATCAGTTTGTCTCTGTGAATGGTTTGTCCTCAAATCAACTGTAAATTTCGGTGTTCCTCAAGGTTCTGTTTTAGGACCACTATTGTTTTCACTACATATTCTACCTCTTGGTGATGTCATTTGGGAACATAATGTTAACTTTCACTGCTATGTGGATGACACACAGCTGTACATTTCAATGAAACATGGTGAAGCCCCAAAATTGCCCTCCCTGGAAGCATGTGTTTCGGACATAAGGAAGTAGATGGCAGCAAATGTTCTACTTTTAAACTCGGACAAAACAGAGATACTAGTTCTAGGTCCCAAGAAACAAAGAGATCTTCTGTTGAATCTGACAAATCATCTTGATGGCGTTACTCTGGACCCTGATCTCTCTTTTGAAGAACATATCAAGACCATTTCAAGGACAGCTTTTTTCCATCTACGTAACATTGCAAAAATCTGAAACTTTCTGTCTAAAAATGATGCATAAAAATGTACCTATGCCTTTGTCACTTCTAGGTTAGACTACTGCAATGCTCTACTCTACTTTACTAAATACATTTCAGTTAGTGCTAAACACGGCTGCTAGAATCTTGACTAGAACCAAATAATTTTATCATATTACTGCAGTGCTAGCCTCTCTACACTGGCTTCCTGCTAAGGCAAGGGCTGATTTCAAGGTTTTACTGCTAACCTACAAAGCATTACATGGGCTTGTTCCTACCTATCTTTCTGACTTGGTCTTGCCGTACATACCTACATGTACGCTACGGTAACAAGACACAGGCCTCCTTACTGTCCCTAGAATTTCTAAGCAAACAGCTGGAAGCAGGGCTTTCTCCCATAGAGTTCAATTTTTATGGAATGGTCTAGCTACCCATGTGATGGACGCAGAATCGGTCTCAACATTTAAGTCTTTATTGAAGACTCATCTCTTCAGTAGGTCATATGACTGAGTGTAGTCTGGCCCAGGAGTGGGAAGGTGAACAGAAAGGCACTGGAGAAAGGAACCGCCCTTGCTGTCTCTGCCTGGCCGGTTCCCCTCTCTCCACTGGGATTCTCTGCATCTAACCCTATTAAAGGGGCTGAGTCACTAGCTTACTGGTGCTCTTTCATGCTGTCCCTAGGAGGGGTTCGTCACTTGAGTGGGTTGAGTCACTAACGTGATCTTCATGTCCGGGTTGGCGCCTCCCCTTGGGTTGTGCCGTGGCGGAGATCTTTGTCTCTCCCTCTCCCTCTCCCTCTCCCTCTCTCTCTCCCTCTCTCCCTCTCTCCCTCTCTCCCTCTATACTCGGCCTTGTCTCAGGATGGTAAGTTGGTGGTTGAAGATATCACTGTAGTGGTGTGGGGGCTGTGCTTTGGCAAAGTGGGTGGGGTTATATACTGCCTGTTTGGCCCTGTCCGGGGGTATCATCGGATGGGGCCACAGTGCTCCTGTCTCAGCCTCCAGTATTTATGCTGCAGTAGTTTATGTGTCAGGGGGCTGGAGTCAGTCTGTTATATCTGGAGTATTTTTCCTGTCTATTCCGGTGTCCTGTGTGAATTTAAGTATGCTATCTCTAATTCTCTCTCTCCTCTCTAACTTAGTCTCTTTCTTTCTCTCTCTCTCGGGGGACCTGATCCCTAGGACCATCCCTCAGGACTACCTGGCCTGATGACTCCTTGCTGTCCCCAGTCCACCTGGCTGTGCTGCTGCTCCAGTTTCATCTGTTCTGCCTGCGGCTATGGAACCCTGACCTGTTCACCAGACGTGCTACCCATCCCAGACCTGCTGTTTTCAACTCTCTAGAGACAGCAGGAGTGGTAGAGATACTCTGAATGAGCGGCTATGAAAAGCCAACTGACATTTACTCCTGAGGTGCTGACCTGTTGCACCCTCGACAATCACTGTGATTATTATTATTTGCCCCTGCTGGTCATCTATGAACATTTGAACACCTTGGCCATGTTCTGTTATAATCTCCAACCGGCACAGCCAGAAGAGGACTGTCCACCCCTCATAGCCTGGTTTCTCTCTAGGTTTCTTCCTAAGTTCTGGCCTTTCTAGAAAGTTTTCCTAGCCACAGTGCTTCTGCACTCCTGTCACGTTCACTGTCTTCAAACTCCCTGTCATAAATGAGCCAAGGCTCAGCGTGCATGTAATTCCACATCTTTAATGAAGTGAAAGCAGGTAAACAGAAACCGGGGCCTCCCGAGTGGCGCAGTGGTTAAGAGCTCTGCCACCAGAGACTCTGGGTTCGCGCCCAGGCTCTGTCGTGACCGGCCGCAACCGGGAGGTCCGTGGGGTGACGCACAATTGGCCTTGCGTCGTCCGGGTTAGGGAGGGCTTGGCCGGTAGCGATATCCTAAAAAATAATAAATTATAACAATAATAATTACCCACAAACACTGGTGGGAAAATTACTGCCAAGGTATGATTCCCAATCAGAGACAACGATAGACTGCCTGTGATTGGTAACCATACTCGGGCCAACAAAGAAACAGACTAACTAGAATGCCCACCCAACACCCCGACCTAACCAAATAGAGAAATAAAAAGTCTCTCTAAGGTCAGGGCGTGACACCTGCATTGCTTGCTGTTTGGGATTTTAGGCTGGGTTTCTGTACAGCACTTTGTGATATCAGCTGATGTAAGAAGGGCTTTATAAATAAATTGGATTGATACACACACTCTACGTAGTGTTAGGTTATACACTGTGTGTACAAAACATTAAGGACACTTGATCTTTCCATGACATAGACTGACCAGGTGAATCCAGGTGAAAGATATGATCCCTTATTGATGTCATTTGTTAAATCCACTTCAATCAGTGTAGATGAAGGGGAGGAGGAAGGTTAAATAAGGATGTTGAGACATGGATTGTGTATGTGTGCCAAGATAAAATATATAAAATGCCTTTAGTGCCAGGAGCATTGGTTTAGTGTGTCAAGAACTGTAACGCTGCTGGGTTTTTTAACTCTCAACAGTTTTCCCGTGTGTATCAAGAATGGTCCACCACTCAAAGGACCTCCAGACAACTTGACACAACTGTGTGAAGCATTGGAGTCAATGTGGGGCCAGCATCCCTGTTGAATCCTTTCAACACCTTGTAGAGTCTATGCCCCGCTGAATTGAGGCTGTTCAGAGGGGAAAAGGGAGGGGTGCAACTCCATATTAGGAAGGTGTTCTTAATGTTTGGTATACTCAGTGTATATGCATGGCGTGGGTCTGCCCTGGAGAGGGGGAGAGCTATACAGAACTAAGGACATAAGAAATACTATAATATACTAAATACTGTACTATACTATAAAATAAAGGTTTAGTAAAGGTGGTTCTACAGTGAACTACTCGCGTGATGAGCAGCGTTGTCTGCGACCTTAAGACTTCCTAGGCTACTTACTGTACTATAAAATAGGGGAGCTTTACATATCTAAGAATATAACAAATACTATACTATAATATACTAAATACTGTACTATACTATAAAATAGGGGAGCTTTACAGAACTACCGATATATACAGTACCATACTATCAGAAATACGACACTATAAGAAATACTGTAACATACTAAATACTAAACATTAATCTATACCAAATAATATACTAAATACTGTACTATACTATGAAATATAAATTATATATTATAATAATATATAATATAAGAGATACAGTACCATACTATCAGAAATATGACACTATAAGAAATACTGCAACATACTAAATACTAAATATTAATCTATACCAAATACTATACTAAATACTGTACTATACTATGAAATATAAATTATATACTATAATAATATAAAAAAAAATAATTGAGGCAGTTCTGAGGGCAAAAGAGGAAGAGACATACCTAGCCAGTTGTACGACTGTTTTCAACTGAAATGTGTCTTCCACATTTAACCCCTCTGATGCCTTCATCTACATCCAGGTCATCGGCGCCCAGGGAGAAGTTGTTGTTTGAGGTTAACTGCCTTGCTCAAGGGCAGAACGGCAGATTTTTCCACCTTGCCAGCACGCGGATTCGAACCAGTGCCCTTTCAGGTAACTGGCCCAATATGCTCTTAACAGCTAGGCTACCTTCTGCCCTGCAGGAGGTGCAACTCAATTTTAGGAAGGTGTTCCACTCAGTGTACACACAAACCCACCTTCCACGAGGTGTTAAGATGTACACACGGGGCCTCCCGAGCGGCACAGCGGTCTGAGGTGCTAGAGTGCTAGAGGAGTCACACAAACACAACCTCTATGAATCGTTAAGATGTACACAGAAGAAACAGGGACACAGATGGCTCTTTGGAACACAGCCAAGCTTCAGCAATGACTGGAAGAAAATATGATGCCGTTAATGTCACATCAGAGAGAGAGAGAGAGAGAGAGAGAGAAAGAGAGAGAGAGAAAGAGAGAGAGAGAGAGAGAGACAGAGAGAGACAGAGACTACAGAGAGAGACAGAGAAACAGAGAGAGACAGACATACAGAGACAGAGAGAGAGAGAGAGAGAGACAGAAAGAGAGACAGAGAGAGAGAGAGAGACAGAGAGAGAGACAGAGAGAGACAGAGAGACAGAGAGAGAGACAGAGAGAGAGAGAGAGAGTGTCTCTCTCATGAAGAGTGCCTTCCTGGTGTTTAGATAAAGGACTCTGACAAGAGCCCCAATTAAAACATCAGGAGCCTCATTTCTCAAAGATTAATAACACGGATGTAAACCTCGCCTGCTCCAGTGTCCCTGAAAAGATTAGTATTTATAATTATTTGAAGTTGATGAGAAAGTGTGCGTATCTCCATGCATAATCTCAAACCATGCACAACTTCTAGAAGGTTGATCAACTGTATTGCAAGCAAATAGGCCCCTTGTTCGGTTGGTGGAAATGGTAGGTGTTATAATAATGGTAGGTGTTGTAATAATGGTAGGTGTTGTAGGTGTTGTAATAATGGTAGGTGTTGTAATAATGGTAGGTGTTGTAATAATGGTAGGTGTTATAATAATGGTAGGTGTTGTAATAATGGTAGGTGTTGTAGGTGTTGTAATAATGGTAGGTGTTGTAATAATGGAAGGTGTTGTAATAATGGTAGGTGTTGTAATAATGGAAGGTGTTGTAATAATGGTAGGTGTTGTAATGATGGAAGGTGTTATAATAATGGTAGGTGTTGTAATAATGGTAGGTGTTGTAATGATGGAAGGTGTTATAATAATGGTAGGTGTTGTAATAATGGTAGGTGTTGTAATGATGGAAGGTGTTATAATAATGGTAGGTGTTGTAATAATGGTAGGTGTTGTAATAATGGTAGGTGTTATAATAATGGTAGGTGTTGTAATAATGGTAGGTGTTGTAATGATGGTAGGTGTTGTAATGATGGAAGGTGTTATAATAATGGTAGGTGTTGTAATAATGGTAGGTGTTATAATAATGGTAGGTGTTGTACTAATGGAAGGTGTTATAATAATGGTAGGTGTTGTAATAATGGTAGGTGTTGTAATAATGGTAGGTGTTGTAATAATGGTAGGTGTTGTAATAATGGAAGGTGTTGTAATAATGGTAGGTGTTGTAATAATGGTAGGTGTGGTAATATTGGTAGGTGATGTAGGTGTTGTAATAATGGTAGGTGTTGTAATAATGGTAGGTGTTGTAATAATGGTAGGTGTTGTAATAATGGTAGGTGTTGTAATGATGGTAGGTGTTGTAATGATGGAAGGTGTTATAATAATGGTAGGTGTTGTAATAATGGTAGGTGTTATAATAATGGTAGGTGATGTACTAATGGAAGGTGTTATAATAATGGTAGGTGTTGTAATAATGGTAGGTGTTATAATAATGGTAGGTGTTGTACTAATGGAAGGTGTTATAATAATGGTAGGTGTTGTAATAATGGTAGGTGTTGTAATAATGGTAGGTGTTGTAATAATGGTAGGTGTTGTAATAATGGAAGGTGTTGTAATAATGGTAGGTGTTGTAATAATGGTAGGTGTGGTAATATTGGTAGGTGATGTAGGTGTTGTAATAATGGTAGGTGTTGTAATAATGGTAGGTGTTGTAATAATGGTAGGTGTTGTAATAATGGTAGGTGTTGTAATAATGGTAGGTGTTATAATAATGGTAGGTGTTGTAGGTGTTATACTAATGGTAGGTGTTGTAATAATGGTAGGTGTTGTAATAATGGTAGGTGTTGTAATAATGGTAGGTGTTGTAATAATGGTAGGTGTTGTAGGTGTTGTAATAATGGTAAGTGTTGTAATAATGGTAGGTGTTGTAGGTGTTGTAATAATGGAAGGTGTTGTAATAATGGTAGGTGTTGTAATAATGGTAGGTGTTGTAATAATGGTAGGTGTTGTAATAATGGTAGGTGTTGTAATAATGGTAGGTGTTGTAATAATGGAAGGTGTTGTAGGTGTTGTAATAATGGAAGGTGTTGTAATAATGGAAGGTGTTGTAATAATGGAAGGTGTTGTAATAATGGAAGGTGTTGTAATAATGGTAGGTGTTATAATAATGGTAGGTGTTGTAATAATGGAAGGTGTTGTAATAATGGTAGGTGTTATAATAATGGTAGGTGTTATAATAATGGTAGGTGTTGTAGGTGTTGTAATAATGGTAGGTGTTGTAATAATGGTAGGTGTTGTAATAATGGTAGGTGTTGTAATAATGGTAGGTGTTATAATAATGGTAGGTGTTGTAGGTGCTGTAATAATGGTAGGTGTTGTAGGTGTTATAATAATGGTAGGTGTTGTAATAATGGTAGGTGTTGTAGGTGTTATACTAATGGTAGGTGTTGTAATAATGGTAGGTGTTGTAATAATGGTAGGTGTTGTAATAATGGTAGGTGTTGTAATAATGGTAGGTGTTGTAGGTGTTGTAATAATGGTAGGTGTTGTAATAATGGTAGGTGTTGTAGGTGTTGTAATAATGGAAGGTGTTGTAATAATGGTAGGTGTTGTAATAATGGTAGGTGTTGTAATAATGGTAGGTGTTGTAATAATGGTAGGTGTTGTAATAATGGTAGGTGTTGTAATAATGGAAGGTGTTGTAATAATGGAAGGTGTTGTAATAATGGTAGGTGTTGTAATAATGGTAGGTGTTGTAATAATGGTAGGTGTTGTAGGTGTTGTAATAATGGTAGGTGTTGTAATAATGGTAGGTGTTGTAGGTGTTGTAATAATGGAAGGTGTTGTAATAATGGAAGGTGTTGTAATAATGGAAGGTGTTGTAATAATGGTAGGTGTTGTAATAATGGTAGGTGTTATATTAATGGTAGGTGTTGTAATAATGGTAGGTGTTGTAATAATGGAAGGTGTTGTAATAATGGAAGGTGTTAATAAAATACTGCAAAATTATTCACAATAATTATACCAGAACGACCAAGTAATACCAGAACGACCAAGTAATACCAGAACCACCAAGTAATACCAGAACCACCAAGTAATACCAGAACGACCAAGTAATACCAGAACGACCAAGTAATACCAGAACCACCAAGTAATACCAGAACCACCAAGTAATACCAGAACGACCAAGTAATACCAGAACGACCAAGTAATACCAGAACCACCAAGTAATACCAGAACCACCAAGTAATACCAGAACGACCAAGTAATACCAGAACCACCAAGTAATACCAGAACCACCAAGTAATACCAGAACCACCAAGTAATACCAGAACGACCAAGTAATACCAGAACCACCAAGTAATACCAGAACGACCAAGTAATACCAGAACCACCAAGTAATACCAGAACCACCAAGTAATACCAGAACCACCAAGTAATACCAGAACGACCAAGTAATACCAGAACCACCAAGTAATACCAGAACCACCAAGTAATACCAGAACGACCAAGTAATACCAGAACGACCAAGTAATACCAGAACCACCAAGTAATACCAGAACCACCAAGTAATACCAGAACGACCAAGTAATACCAGAACGACCAAGTAATACCAGAACCACCAAGTAATACCAGAACCACCAAGTAATACCAGAACGACCAAGTAATACCAGAACCACCAAGTAATACCAGAACCACCAAGTAATACCAGAACCACCAAGTAATACCAGAACGACCAAGTAATACCAGAACCACCAAGTAATACCAGAACGACCAAGTAATACCAGAACCACCAAGTAATACCAGAACGACCAAGTAATACCAGAACCACCAAGTAATACCAGAACCACCAAGTAATACCAGAACCACCAAGTAATACCAGAACGACCAAGTAATACCAGAACCACCAAGTAATACCAGAACGACCAAGTAATACCAGAACGACCAAGTAATACCAGAACCACCAAGTAATACCAGAACGACCAAGTAATACCAGAACCACCAAGTAATACCAGAACCACCAAGTAATACCAGAACCACCAAGTAATACCAGAACCACCAAGTAATACCAGAACCACCAAGTAATACCAGAACGACCAAGTAATACCAGAACCACCAAGTAATACCAGAACGACCAAGTAATACCAGAACGACCAAGTAATACCAGAACGACCAAGTAATATGAATATGTTGTTTACAACTTCCTCATTTAACCAAGCATGAACAGCTATGCACAAGCACACACACCATGAAGCTACCACTACTTACTGACAAACTGTATCAAAGACCAAACCAGGTCAAAGATAATGCTACACACAGGACAATATTTCCTCAAATAATCTCCTCCCCCCTTTCTCCCTCTCTTTCTACCCCCCCCCATCCCCCATCCCTTCCCCTAAGGGTGTACTTTGTTGGGTCTGAGCCCAAGAGAATGCTGTGTTGGGTCTGGGCCCAAGAGAATGCTGTGTTGGGTCTGGGCCCAAGAGAATGCTGTGTTGGGTCTGGGCCCAAGAGAATGCTGTGTTGGGTCTGGGCCCAAGAGAATGCTGTGTTGGGTCTGGGCCCAATAGAATGCTGTGTTGGGTCTGGGCCCAAGAGAATGCTGTGTTGGGTCTAGGCCCAAGAGAATGCTGTGTTGGGTCTGGGCCCAAGAGAATGCTGTGTTGGGTCTGGGCTCAAGAGAATGCTGTGTTGGGTCTGGGCCCAAGAGAATGCTGTGTTGGGTCTAGGCCCAAGAGAATGCTGTGTTGGGTCTGGGCCCAAGAGAATGCTCTGTTGGGTCTGGGCCCAAGAGAATGCTGTGTTGGGTGTACACAACAAAGTGAATTCCTCCTGCATTCATTGCGAGTTCAAAGCTTTCTCACAAAGCCAAGGCTTTCAAATCAACCCCCTTCCAAATGACATTATGCAGAAAAGCTTGTCGGGTGGTGGAAGTTCCTGGGGGTTAATCAGGCATCAGGTATCTCCGGCTGAGCTGCGGCTAGGTTGGCGGTTGTCTCTCACTTTCAAGAACGCACTTCCTGAGTCCCAAATGGCACTCTCGTCCCCTATGTCACTGCTCTCAAGTTGAGTGCTTGAGGAAATAGGGTGGAACACCAACGACTCTTTAAAACCCAATTGATAAAGTACCAGTGTCCCAAAGGGTATCGAAACTTCTGTTGTCTGGATTCTACTGAGTCCCACTGCAATCGTTCTCTGTTCTACAGAAATACAATGAATCAGAATGAGACCACTCCCCCGGTCACTCTGACAGACACTTTTCCCAACGCATAATTCACCCTTTTCCGACACGGATTTCCAACATACGCATCCGAACAAGAAGCAATTCATTATCGTTTACCTCTCTTATCTTATCTCACTTGCACACACTGTATATAGACTTTTTCTATTGTATTATTGACTGTACGCTTGTTTATTCCATGTGTAACTCTGTGTTGTTGTTTGTGTCGCACTGCTTTGCTTTATCTTGGCCAGGGTCACAGTTGTAAATGAGAACTTGTTCTCAACTGGCCTACCTGGTTAAATAAAGGTGTTCTCAACTAGCCTACCTGGTTAAATAAAGGTGTTCTCAACTAGCCTACCTGGTTAAATAAAGGTGTTCTCAACTAGCCTAATAGGTTAAATAAAGGTGTTCTCAACTAGCCTACCTGGTTAAATAAAGGTGTTCTCAACTAGCCTAATAGGTTAAATAAAGGTGTTCTCAACTAGCCTACCTGGTTAAATAAAGGTGTTCTCAACTAGCCTAATAGGTTAAATAAAGGTGTTCTCAACTAGCCTACCTGGTTAAATAAAGGTGTTCTCAACTAGCCTACCTGGTTAAATAAAGGTGTTCTCAACTAGCCTACCTGGTTAAATAAAGGTGTTCTCAACTAGCCTACCTGGTTAAATAAAGGTGTGCTCAACTAGCCTACCTGGTTAAATAAAGGTGTTCTCAACTAGCCTACCTGGTTAAATAAAGGTGAAATAAAAAATGTAATAAAAATGTACAGACGTATCCTCCACTCGAGTTTAAGACTATTTCCTTGTTGTTCCAGTTTTCGTTACTACTGTTGTCCACTTAGAACATTTTTGAGTTTCTCTGCCCACGAGAGAAGTATATTTCACCCCCCCCCCAGTCCTTTTTCCACACAACTACACTCTAACCACTAGGCTACCCTGCCTCCTCTACACTCTAACCACTAGGCTACCCTGCCTCCTCTACACTCTAACCACTAGGCTACCCTGCCGCCTCTACACTCTAACCACTAGGCTACCCTGCCGCCTCTACACTCTAACCACTAGGCTACCCTGCCGCCTCTACACTCTAACCACTAGGCTACCCTGCCGCCTCTACACTCTAACCACTAGGCTACCCTGCCGCCTCTACACTCTAACCACTAGGCTACCCTGCCGCCTCTACACTCTAACCACTAGGCTACCCTGCCGCCCTTTACAAACAACACATGGAGATTGTAGGCTTCAGGGAGTCCTTAGACTGTATAAAGGCGTCTCAGAATAGGAAATGCTGATCTAGGATCCGTTTGGCCATTTAGATCATAAAGCGTACACCGGTAAGATTTGTCAAACATTTGCACCTCTGAACAGAGTTAGCATATTCGCTAGCTAGCGCAACATACTATAGCTAGCTAAGGACACTGCACTAACTCAGCAGCTACCACAGGCAGCTGTTTCATGGAAATTAAATCCATTGTGATTGAATTACAACGTTAATATACTGTAAGTGGTTAGCTAGCTTGGAGGAAGTATTTAGTGTTGTGTGCGTTGCGGCTGTGCATTTAGCTAGCTACCATCCCATAGCCTACGTTGTATATCAAGTGTGACTGGATCATGAAATTTAGCCATTGGATGTAGAGAGGAAACGCCCTATTTATACATTTAGAAACGGCAGGTGTGTTCGCTACCGAGTCGGCACGCAGCAGGTACCGCTTTTGTTCTAGCAAGAGAAGGAACGGCCTCCCACTGTAATAAGTACATATCGGCAGTGAGCCCAGGACTCACACCAGTACAGAGATGCTACACTGAGATGTAATAAGAGCCCAGGACTCACCCCAGTACAGAGATCCTACACTGAGATGTAATAAGAGCCCAGGGTTCACCCCAGTACAGAGATCCTAAACTGAGATGTAATAAGAGCCCAGGCCTGACCCCAGTACAGAGATCCTAAACTGAGATGTAATAAGAGCCCAGGCCTGACCCCAGTACAGAGATCCTAAACTGAGATGTAATAAGAGCCCAGGACTCACCCCAGTACAGAGATCCTAAACTGAGATGTAATAAGAGCCCAGGCCTGACCCCAGTACAGAGATCCTAAACTGAGATGTAATAAGAGCCCAGGCCTGACCCCAGTACAGAGATCCTAAACTGAGATGTAATAAGAGCCCAGGACTCACCCCAGTACAGAGATCCTAAACTGAGATGTAATAAGAGCCCAGGCCTGACCCCAGTACAGAGATCCTAAACTGAGATGTAATAAGAGCCCAGGACTCACCCCAGTACAGAGATCCTAAACTGAGATGTAATAAGAGCCCAGGACTCACCCCAGTACAGAGATCCTAAACTGAGATGTAATAAGAGCCCAGGCCTGACCCCAGTACAGAGACATAAGAAGCCACACTCAGTTTAACTTAACAACTTTTGAGATAACTTACTTCAAAATTCTATTAGTCTACTGTTTATATCCAGGAAGTCCATCTACCTTTGTTTTACAATCCATTCACCTGTTCCATAGGGGTCAAACATCTCTTTGAGAAGGTTGCCTTGACATTTTATTCACCTCTATTTAACTGCAAACCTCTTTGTCGCTTTTCCCGTGAAGTACTTTGTCTACCAATTAGTCATGTATTCTCTCTCTCACAAGAAATGAGTTTCTGTGGAAAGGTCTTCTGACTCAGGTTTCTCGGTGTAAACACAGAGACTATCTATAGTGATATTGTATCTCACTAGGCAGCAGTTGACGTCGTGATATTTGAAAGTCGCAGCCAGACAATAAGTTATTCAACGGTGTGAGGTAGTTTCATAAGAACCGCTTTTCCAAAGCGGACAATTAGACTTTACAAGGCATTCAGGAAGTATTCACATACCGTCACTTATTCCACATTTTGTTGTGTTCAAAGTTTAAATTCAACATTTATTAATCTCACCTATCCTACACACAATATCCCATAAGGACAAATTCAAAACATGTTATTAGAAATTTGAGCAAATTTATTGAAAATTAAATACAGAAATACAGCATATAATTTACATAAGTATTCACACCCCTGAGGCCATATTTTGTAGAAGCACCTCTGGCAGCGATTACAGGTGTGAGTCTTTCTGGGTAAGTCTCTTAAGAGCTTTCCACACTTGGATTGTGCAACGTTTGCCCATTACTCTTTTCAAAATTATTCAAGATTTGTCAAATTGATTGTTGGTCGGCAACCATTTTCAGATCTTGTCACATATTTTCAAGTCGATTTAAATCAAAACTGTAACTCGGCCACACAGGAACAGTCACTGTCTTCTTGGTAAGAAACCCCAGTGTAGATTTGGCCTCATGTTTTGGGTTATTGTCCTGCTGAAAGGTTGAATTAATCTCCCAGTGTCTGGTGGGATGCAGACTGAACCAGGTTTTCCTCTAGGATTTTGCCTGTGCTTAGCTCCATTACGATTATTTTTTATCCTGAAAAACTCACCAGTCCTTAACAATGACACGCATACCCATAACATGATGCAGCCATCACTATGATTGAAAATATGGAGAGTGGTACTCAGCAATGTGTCATATTGGATGTTCCCCAAACATAAGTCCTTGTATTCATTTTACTTTAGTGCCTTATTGCAAACAGGATGCATTGTTTTGGTATTTTTCTCATTCTGTACCGTCTTCCTTCTTATCAATCTGTCAATTAGGTTACTATTGTAGAGTAATTACAATGTTGTTGACCCATTCTCGAGTTGTCTCCTATCACAGCCATTAAACTCTGCAACTGTTTTAACGTTTTAAAAATGTCCTTCCTCTCTGTACTGATACGCCATCCAACGTGTAAAATATCACTTCACCATGCTCAGAGGGATATTTAATGTCTGTTTTTAAATGTTTTACCCCTCTACCAATAGGTGCCCTTCTTTAAGAGGCATTGGAAAACCTCCCTGGTCTTTGTGGTTGAATCTGTGTTTGAAAATTCACTGCTCGACTGAGGGACCTTACAGATAATTGTGTGTGTGGGGAACAGAGATGAGATAGTCATTAAAAAATCCTGTTAAACACTATTATTACACACAGAGTGAATCCATGCAACTTATTATGTGACTTGTTAAGCACATTTTGAATCCTTAACTTAACTAGGCTTACCATAACAAAGGGGTTTGAATACTTACTGACATTTCAACTTTTTATTTCTTATGAATTAGTAAAAATTTCTAAAAACATCATTCCACTTTGACATTATGGGGTATTGTCCATTTCATCCATTTTAAATTCAGGCTGTAACAACAAAAATGTGGAAAAAGTCAAGGGGTGTGAATACTTTCTGGAGGCATATGTGTGTGGATGGTCTCAAAGCACGGTGTGAGTTGAACAACAGCTCTGCTGTTTTAACATTGAGGAGTCAGAGAGAGATACACAGAAACACACACGTACGCACACACAATGGCAAGTTGTTCCAACACTATGACTCACAAGGCTCTACTAAACAAAAAAAACAACCCCCCCCCCCCCCCCTTTCCCTCCTAAATCCAACTCTTCCACATCTCTCTAAACGTCCATCTACAATGCTCCTCTCTTTTGGCAGACAACCAGACAGGGGGAGACATCACAACAGACCGTCTCTGTAAGCAGAGTGGGTGGGTTTGTCTTGTACAAGACAGTCTCTGTTAGCAGAGTGGGTGGGTTTGTCTTGTACAAGACAGTCTCTGTTAGCAGAGTGGGTGGGTTTGTCTTGTACAAGACAGTCTCTGTTAGCAGAGTGGGTGGGTTTGTCTTGTACAAGACAGTCTCTGTTAGCAGAGTGGGTGGGTTTGTCTTGTACAAGACAGTCTCTGTTAGCAGAGTGGGTGGGTTTGTCTTGTACAAGACAGTCTCTGTTAGCAGAGTGGGTGGGTTTGTCTTGTACAAGACAGTCTCTGTTAGCAGAGTGGGTGGGTGGGTTTGTCTTGTACAAGATAGTCTATGTTAGCAGAGTGGGTGGGTTTGTCTTGTACAAGGCAGTCTCTGTTAGCAGGGTGGGTGGGTTTGTCTTGTACAAGACAGTCTCTGTTAGCAGAGCGGGTGGGGGGGGGGGTCTTGTGTAAGACAAATGGCCTGTAGGCTACAGTGTTTTGGTATGCAGTGCCCTCCTCTTCAACTCTCTTGAACAGCTAAAGACCCAAACACACAGCGAGAAGCTTTTACCCCTCCTTCTCCTCTCATTCACATGCCTCAGACCCAGACAGTTCCTGCTCTGTATCGTCTTATGGTGAGATTGACAGCACCAGAGAGGAGAGGAGAGGAGAGGAGAGGAGAGGAGATAGGGAAAAGAGGAGTTTGAGTTAACAGAGGATAGTCCCTTTGTGGAAGAAACTCTAGTCTTCACTGTAGACAGCATAGATAGAAAACATTTATTTATTTGGCAGACAGCTTGATTACAACACAGCGAGAATCCTTCCCCTCCTTTTCACTCTGACAGACACAGACACAGTCATATACAGTCCTGTAGACTAGGAACAGTTAACAGAGAAGCCCTCCTGAAGGCTCTGCCTCCGTTCACCTCCCTAATCCTTCCCACGCTGCATGGGGCTTTTGGGAGAAGGGGGAGAGGGGGGGGGGGGGGGGGGGGTTGTGTCCAAAATGGCACTACTTTTGACCACAGTACTACGAGGAATAGGGTCCATTTGGGTTTAGACCACAGTACTACGAGGAATAGGGTCCACTTGGGTTTAGACCACAGTACTACGAGGAATAGGGTCCATTTGGGTTTAGACCACAGTACTACGAGGAATAGGGTCCATTTGGAAACACTGGGCAATATCAAGAGAAACGAAATATTAAATCAAATCCATTCCAAGTTTATTTGTCACGTGCGCCGAATACAACAGGTGTAGTAGACCTTACAGTGAAATACTGAATACAACAGGTGTAGTAGACCTTACAGCGAAATGCTGAATACAACAGGTGTAGTAGACCTTACAGTGAAATGCTGAATACAACAGGTGTAGTAGACCTTACAGTGAAATGCTGAATACAACAGGTGTAGTAGACCTTACAGTGAAATGCTGAATACAACAGGTGTAGTAGACCTTACAGTGAAATGCTGAATACAACAGGTGTAGTAGACCTTACAGTGAAATGCTGAATACAACAGGTGTATTAGACCTTACAGTGAAATGCTGAATACAACAGGTGTAGTAGACCTTACAGTGAAATGCTGAATACAACAGGTGTAGTAGACCTCACAGTGAAATGCTGAATACAACAGGTGTAGTAGACCTTACAGTGAAATGCTGAATACAACAGGTGTAGTTGACCTTACAGTGAAATGCTGAATACAACAGGTGTAGTAGACCTTACAGTGAAATGCTGAATACAACAGGTGTAGTAGACCTTACAGTGAAATGCTGAATACAACAGGTGTAGTAGACCTTACAGTAGAAATGCTGAATACAACAGGTGTAGTAGACCTTACAGTGAAATGCTGAATACAACAGGTGTAGTAGACCTTACAGTGAAATGCTGAATACAACAGGTATAGTAGACCTTACAGTGAAATGCTGAATACAACAGGTGTAGTAGACCTTACAGTGAAATGCTGAATACAACAGGTGTAGTAGACCTTACAGTGAAATGCTGAATACAACAGGTGTAGTAGACCTTACAGTGAAATGCTGAATACAACAGGTGTAGTAGACCTCACAGTGAAATGCTGAATACAACAGGTGTAGTAGACCTTACAGTGAAATGCTGAATACAACAGGTGTAGTAGACCTTACAGTGAAATGCTGAATACAACAGGTGTAGTAGACCTTACAGTGAAATGCTGAATACAACAGGTGTAGTAGACCTGACAGTGAAATGCTGAATACAACAGGTGTAGTAGAACTCACAGTGAAATATTTACTTACAGGCTCTAACCAATAGTGCAACAAAGGTATTAGGTGAACAATAGGTAAATAAAGAAATAAAAACAACAGTAGAGAGGCTATTTACAGTAGAGGTTATATACAGTAGTGAGGCTATATACAGTAGAGGTTATATACAGTAGTGAGGCTATATACAGTAGAGGTTATATACAGTAGATAGGCTAGTAGATAGGCACCGGTTAGTCAGGCTGATTGAGGTAGTATGTACATGTAGATATGGTTAAAGTGACTATGCATATATGATAAACAGAAAGTATCAGTAGTGTAAAAGAGGGGTTGGTGGGTGGTGGGACACAATGCAGAAAGCCTGGTTAGCCAATGTGCGGGAGCACTGGTTGGTCGGGCTAATTGAGGTAGTATGTACATGAATGTATAGTTAAAGTAACTATGCATATATGATAAACAGAGAGGACAACACCAGAAAAACTCGAGGACAACCCCAGGACAACACCAGTACAACCCCAGGACAACCCCAGTACAACCCCAGGACAACCCCAGGACAACCTCAAGACAACACCAGGACAACCCCAGGACAACCTCAGGACAAGCCCAGGACAAGCCCAGGACAACACCAGTAAAACCTAAGGACAACACCAGGACAACCCCAGGACAACACCAGGACAACCTCAAGACAACACCAAGACAACCCCAGGACAACACCAGGACCAGCCTATTAAGGCTAATTTGCAAGACAAGCGGGATCCTAAATGGGTCACGGTGGAGTCATCCATGTTCCGGGACAAACTCCCCACCCACAGGCTCTTTGACTCTCCTGAGAGACAGAGACCAACCGCAGGCTCTTTGACTCTCCTGAGAGACAGAGACCACACGCAGGCTCTTCGACTCTCCTGAGAGATAGAGACCACACGCAGGCTCTTCGACTTTCCTGAGAGACAGAGACCACCAGCAGGCTCTTCGACTCTACAGAGACAGAGACCACCCGCAGGCTCTTCGACTCTCCTGAGAGACAGAGACCACCCGCAGGCTCTTCGACTCCCCTAAGAGACAGAGATCACCCGCAGGCTCTTCGACTCCCCTAAGAGACAGAGACCACCCGCAGGCTCTTTGACTCTCCTGAGAGACAGAGACCACCCGCAGGCTCTTCGACTCTCCTGAGAGAGAGAGAGAGAGAGAGACCACCCGCGGGCTCTTCGACTCTCCTGAGAGACAGAGACCACCCGCAGGCTCCTTGACTCTCCTAAGAGATGTATGCAATATGCAATCTGGTTTCAGAGCTGGTCATGGGTGCACCTCAGCCTCGCTCAAGGTCCTAAACGATATCTTAATCGCCATCGATAAGAAACATTACTGTGCAGCCGTATTCATTGATTTGGCCAAGGCTTTCGACTCTGTCAATCACCACATCCTCATCGGCAGACTCAACAGCCTTGGTTTCTCAAATGATTGCCTCGCCTGGTTCACCAACTACTTCTCTGATAGAGTTCAGTGTGTCAAATCGGAGGGTCTGTTGTCCGGACCTCTGGTAGTCTCTATGGGGGTGCCACAGGGTTCAATTCTTGGACCGACTCTCTTCTCTGTATACATCAATGAGGTCGCTCTTGCTGCTGGTGAGTCTCTGATCCACCTCTACGCAGACGACACCATTCTGTATACATCCGGCCCTTCTTTGGACACTGTGTTAACAACCCTCCAGGCAAGCTTCAATGCCATACAACTCTCCTTCCGTGGCCTCCAATTGCTCTTAAATACAAGTAAAACTAAATGCATGCTCTTCAACCGATCGCTACCTGCACCTACCCGCCTGTCCAACATCACTACTCTGGACGGCTCTGACTTAGAATACGTGGACAACTACAAATACTTAGGTGTCTGGTTAGACTGTAAACTCTCCTTCCAGACCCATATCAAACATCTCCAATCCAAAGTTAAATCTAGAATTGGCTTCCTATTTCGCAACAAAGCATCCTTCACTCTTGCTGCCAAACATACCCTTGTAAAACTGACCATCCTACCAATCCTCGACTTTGGCGATGTCATTTACAAAATAGCCTCCAATACCCTACTCAACAAATTGGATGCAGTCTATCACAGTGCAATCCGTTTTGTCACCAAAGCCCCATATACTACCCACCATTGCGACCTGTACGCTCTCGTTGGCTGGCCCTCGCTTCATACTCGTCGCCAAACCCACTGGCTCCATGTCATCTACAAGACCCTGCTAGGTAAAGTCCCCCCTTTTCCCAGCTCGCTGGTCACCATAGCATCTCCCACCTGTAGCACACGCTCCAGCAGGTATATCTCTCTAGTCACCCCCAAAACCAATTCTTTCTTTGGCCGCCTCTCTTTCCAGTTCTCTGCTGCCAATGACTGGAACGAACTACAAAAATCTCTGAAACTGGAAACACTTATCTCCCTCACTAGCTTTAAGCACCAACTGTCAGAGCAGCTCACAGATTACTGCACCTGTACATAGCCCACCTATAATTTAGCCCAAACAACTACCTCTTTCCCAACTGTATTTCATTTATTTATTTATTTTGCTCCTTTGCACCCCATTATTTTTATTTCTACTTTGCACATTCTTCCATTGCAAATCTACCATTCCAGTGTTTTACTTGCTATATTGTAATTACTTTGCCACCAAGGCCTTTTTGCCTTTACCTCCCTTCTCACCTCATTTGCTCACATTGTATATAGACTTGTTTATACTGTATTATTGACTGTATGTTTGTTTTACTCCATGTGTAACTCTGTGTCGTTGTATCTGTCGAACTGCTTTGCTTTATCTTGGCCAGGTCGCAATTGTAAATGAGAACTTGTTCTCAACTTGCCTACCTGGTTAAATAAAGGTAAAATAAAAAAATAAAGAGACAGAGACAGAACCATGTAATTACAGGAGTTCAGAGAAAATCACCAGAGGCGTAGACCAGCAATCAGAAAGTATTGAACACTATCTATCTAAAGCGTGGAAACGGGTTCATTCATCTTCCCACTGTCTTTGTCAGTGTCTGAGGTTCTGCCAAAAGCTACAATTATTTAATAGGAGCAAAATTATCATGTCAAATGTATAAAGAAAATCGTTATTTTATTCCCTATTTCACAACTGTTTGTGTGTGTGTGTGTGTGTGTGTGTGTGTGTGTGTGTGTGTGTGTGTGTGTGTGTGTGTGTGTGTGTGTGTTCACATACAGTGTGTGTGTGTGTGTGTGTGTGTGTTGTACATTCAACCTCCATGCAGCCCTTTGCGTGGACAACTGAACAAGCCTTGTCCAAAGGTAATGATGGTAATGTCTGGTGGCTCAGATTCAATACAACTGAAAAGAAACATGTCACACAGATTGCAAATCTTTCTCCTGAGGGGTTTAGAGGCAAACAGAAATATAGGTGAGCCTTTACTTGACACGCTCATAACAACGTCATACTACATCATAACAGCTGACATGACATGTCACAATATGGTCATAACGGGGCGGCAGGTAGCCTAGGGGTTAGAGTGTAGAGGCGGCAGCGTAGCCTAGGGGTTAGAGGAGGGAGGCAGGTAGCCTAGGGATTAGAGTGTAGAGGCGGCAGGGTAGCCTAGGGGTTAGAGTGTAGAGGCGGCAGGGTAGCCTAGGGGTTAGAGGACGGAGGCAGGTAGCCTAGGGGTTAGAGTGTAGAGGCGGCAGGGTAGCCTAGGGGTTAGAGTGTAGAGGCGGCAGCGTAGCCTAGGGGTTAGAGGAGGGAGGCAGGTAGCCTAGGGGTTAGAGTGTAGAGGTGGCAGGTAGCCTAGGGGTTAGAGTGTAGAGGCGGCAGCGTAGCCTAGGGGTTAGAGGAGGGAGGCAGGTAGCCTAGGGGTTAGAGTGTAGAGGCGGCAGCGTAGCCTAGGGGTTAGAGTGTAGAGGCGGCAGCGTAGCCTAGGGGTTAGAGGAGGGAGGCATGTAGCCTAGGGGTTAGAGTGTAGAGGTGGCAGGTAGCCTAGGGGTTAGAGTGTAGAGGTGGCAGCGTAGCCTAGGGGTTAGAGGAGGGAGGCAGGTAGCCTAGTGGTTAGAGGTGTGAGGCAGGTTGCCTAGTGGTTAGAGGAGGGAGGCAGGTAGCCTAGTGGTTAGAGGAGGGAGGCAAGTTGCCTAGTGGTTAGAGCGTTGGACTAGTAACCGAAAGGTTGCTGGATCGAATCCACGAGCTGACAAGGTGTAGAGTGTAGAGGTGGCAGGTAGCCTAGTGGTTAGAGTGTGGAGGTGGCAGGGTAGCCTAGTGGTTAGAGTGTAGAGGAGGCAGGTAGCCTAGTGGTTAGAGTGTAGAGGTGGCAGGGTGGCCTAGTGGTTAGAGTGTAGAGGCGGCAGGGTAGCCTAGTGGTTAGAGTGTAGAGGCGGCAGGGTAGCCTAGTGGATAGAGTGTAGAGGCGGCAGGGTAGCCTAGTGGTTAGAGTGTGGAGGTGGCAGGTAGCCTAGTGGTTAGAGTGTAGAGCTGGCAGGTAGCCTAGTGGTTAGAGTGTAGAGGTGGCAGGTAGCCTAGTGGTTAGAGTGTGGAGGTGGCAGGTAGCCTAGTGGTTAGAGTGTAGAGCTGGCAGGTAGCCTAGTGGTTAGAGGAGGGAGGCAGGTTGCCTAGTGGTTAGAGCGTTGGACTAGTAACCGAAAGGTTGCTGGATCGAATCCACGAGCTGACAAGGTGTAGAGTGTAGAGGTGGCAGGTAGTCTAGTGGTTAGAGTGTAGAGGTGGCAGGTAGCCTAGTGGTTAGAGTGTAGAGGTGGCAGGTAGCCTAGTGGTTAGAGCGTTGGACTAGTAACCGAAAGGTTACAAGACCGAATCCCCGAGCTGACAAGGTTAAAATCTGTCGTTCTGCCCCCTGAACAAGGCAGTAAACCCACTGTTCCTAGGCCGTCATTGAAAATAAGAATTTGTTCTTAACTGACTTGCCTCATTAAATAAAGGTTTTAATAAAATAACAAATTAAATAACGCTGTCATGACCCACATATTTACACCTGTTGTGAAATATATTGTGTTATTTTATGGCTGGTTATGACACCTACATAAGAGTGTCACATTTATTCAATTTATTCATTTATTCAAATGTGTTTTTTTCCCTGTCAAGAAGTTTCCTGTAGTATTGAAAGTTTGTTTCTTAAATCCTCTGTTGTTATTGTAATGAAATCTTTACGGTCATGTTTATTTTCTTCCTTCGTCAAATGTTAAATAACTTGTAGAACATACCCTTTATGACACTGTCAAGAGGCATTATGACATCATAATCACATCAGCCTGATAGGCCAATCACGTACAAGCCCTTCCGTCAGTCCTCAGTCAGCAGGACAAGAGGGTGTCTTGTCCTGCTCCTGAAATCTGCTCCTGCATTCATCCCAGTCTTCAGCAAACAGGACATTGGGTTTGGTGCACGTCTGACATCAATGTGTGCGCGATTACAATGACAATTTCATTGTGTCAATTTCAGAAAATTGTATACAACATAAACATACTGTTGACACAGGCTATGGTGTAATGGAATGTTTTGCCTCGTGTGGTAGGTTTAGTGGTGTTTTGAAGGTGTCATGTTTTGAAGGTGTCATTTTGTAGGTGTCATAACCAGCCATAAAATAACACAATATATTTCACAACAGGTGTACACTATATATACAAAAGTATGTGGACAGCCCTTCAAACTAGTGGATTCGGCTATTTCAGCCACAACCGTTGCTGACAGGTGTATAAAGTCAAGCACACAGCCATGCAATCTCCATAGACAAACATTGGTAGTAGAATGTCCCGTACTTAAGAGCTCAGTGGCTTTCAACGTGGCACCGTCATAGAATGTCACCTTTCCAGGAAGTCAGTTCATCAAATCTCTGCTCTGCTAGAGCTGCCCCCCGGTCAACTGTAAGTGTTGTTATTGTGAAGTGGAAACGTCTCGGAACAACAACACAAAGAGGTAGGGCACACAAGCTCACAGAACAAGACTTGCAAGTGCTGAAGCGCGTAGAGCTTAAAAATTATTTGTCCTCGGTTGCAACACTGTTTTTCATGATTCAGGCCCCTTAGTTCCAGTGAAGGGAAATCTTGATGCAACAGCATACAATGACATTCTAGATGATTCTCAACTTTTTGGGGAAGCCCCTTTCCTGTTTCAGCATGATGCAGACAATGCCCCAGTGCACAAAGCGAGGTCCATACAAAAAATGGTTTGTCGAGATCGGTGTGGAAGAACTTGACAGGCCTGCACAGAGCCCTGACCTCAACCCCATCGAACACTTTTGGGATGAATTGGAACGCTGACTGCGAGCCAGGACTAATCGCCCAACATCAGCGCCCGACCTCACTAATGCTCTTGTGGCTGACTGAAAACAGGTCCCCATAGCAATGTTCCAACATCTAGAGGAAAGCCTTCCCAGAGGAGTGGAGGCTGTTATAGCAACAAAAGGGGGACCAACTCCATATAAACGCCAATGATTTTTGAATTAGATATTCGACGAGAAAGTGTCCACATACTTTTGATCATGTAGTGTATGTTTCGCAACAGTGTTATAACCTTATTATGACAGGTCATGACAATAAATGTCAGCTGTTATGACATATCATTAAATAGTTTGGACCGTGTCACAATGTGTGATGTCGCTAGGTGTCAAATAAAGTGTCACCCAAAATATGTTGAGAAAAGCATTTCCCATGTAGCCCTTTACACTTGTACCAGTATACAGGTTGAAAATGGCAATACTAAAGCACCTAAATTGGAAAGGACAGTAACATGTTATACATGAGGTCAGAGGTCAGTGACTGTACAGTAACATGCTATACATGAGGTCAGAGGTCAGTGACTGTACAGTAACATGCTATACATGACGTCAGAGATCAGTGACTGCACAGTAACATGCTATACATGAAGTCAGAGGTCAGTGACTGTACAGTAACATGCTATACATGAGGTCAGAGGTTAGTCACTGTCCAGTAACATATTATACATGACGTCAGAGCTCAGGCTCTGCGCTTCACAGCTCTGTATGGGTTTTGACTGACAGACGTTCTGAACTTGAGCACCTCAAGCCACAAGAATTGGTCCCCATCCCTCCCAATAATTAGTCAACTTTTGCTCTATTTTTGTTGTCTGATTGAGGGAGATAATTATGAGGACTATCTATTTTGAAAGATGAGACGTTGAGGATTATAATAAATGTGACACAAGCACATCAAACACCCAGTCCAAATGTGCGCTTCACATTTCCATATCATATAATGTCAACGTTTATGATCACTATGTTAGATTTACAGTTACAAGATGACATCATATCCTGGGTAGTTCTGAACAGAATGAGACTGTGTTAGATTTACAGTTACAAGATGACATCATATCCTGGGTAGTTCTGAACAGAATGAGACTGTGTTAGAGTTACAGTTACAAGATGACATCATATCCTGGGTAGTTCTGAACAGAATGAGACTATGTTAGATTTACAGTTACAAGATGACATCATATCCTGGGTAGTTCTGAACAGAATGAGACTATGTTAGATTTACAGTTACAAGATGACATCATATCCTGGGTAGTTCTGAACAGAATGAGACTGTGTTAGATTTACAGTTACAAGATGACATCATATCCTGGGTAGTTCTGAACAGAATGAGACTATGTTAGATTTACAGTTACAAGATGACATCATATCCTGGGTAGTTCTGAACAGAATGAGACTATGTTAGATTTACAGTTACAAGATGACATCATATCCTGGGTAGTTCTGAACAGAATGAGACTATGTTAGATTTACAGTTACAAGATGACATCATATCCTGGGTAGTTCTGAACAGAATGAGACTATGTTAGATTTACAGTTACAAGATGACATCATATCCTGGGTAGTTCTGAACAGAATGAGACTATGTTAGATTTACAGTTACAAGATGACATCATATCCTGGGTAGTTCTGAACAGAATGAGACTATGTTAGATTTACAGTTACAAGATGACATCATATCCTGGGTAGTTCTGAACAGAATGAGACGATGTTAGATTTACAGTTACAAGATGACATCATATCCTGGGTAGTTCTGAACAGAATGAGACGATGTTAGATTTACAGTTACAAGATGACATCATATCCTGGGTAGTTCTGAACAGAATGAGACTATGTTAGATTTACAGTTACAAGATGACATCATATCCTGGGTAGTTCTGAACAGAATGAGACGATGTTAGATTTACAGTTACAAGATGACATCATATCCTGGGTAGTTCTGAACAGAATGAGACGATGTTAGATTTACAGTTACAAGATGACATCATATCCTGGGTAGTTCTGAACAGAATGAGACTAAGAAAGAAAGTTTGCCGCGGGCACATGAACCTGAGCGCACGCATGACTCCGTTCGACACACACCAACATCACCATCTGTTTCTCTGAACTGCCTTGTGAAAACCTAACGGCTGTAAGATCCTATTTTAGAACTTAGCACGATGTGTTGGCAATAGAACAAGCTTTTAAATCATGTCGCAAATTGACGCAAATTGAGATTTTATAATGAACCCGTTTCAACAACAACAGTAATTTGTATGATGGAGAGGATGCAAAGGGTTGTGTTCCAAACAAAACAACTAAAAGTGTGGTTTTCCCCCTAGTTCCCTGAACGGTACAGCTATGAGAGCTCGAAAAACAAAATCACCTTGTAGTTGAAGACTCCATCTTCGAGTGATTAAAAGTGCATTGAAATGACGTAGGAACTGTGCACACTTTGGAGAGGTGTTTGGCCACTTGGAGACGCCAGGTAGTCCTCTCACTCAAACCCTTGTAACAATGTATGTGGCACCTGTCCCGCATTTGACAGAAATAGTCAAAAAATAAAAATGTTACTGGATGTATTCAGATTTGTTTTGTTATCGACAAACGCAGCGAAAAGGACGGTAAATGTGAAACTCATATAAAAATCAACAGCGTCATGTTTTCGGATTCAGTCTCGTGTTTCAGGTGCTCTGTGGTGTCCTCACCTTTGACCTTTGGTCTAATCATTTCCCCCATTATCTCCAAACTGTTCCCTTTCATTTGCTACCGTGGTTACGCATACCCCCCCCCATGTTCTTCTATTAGGAAACTTTTCAATGTAGGCCAATTCACAAGAGTGTTAAAAGGTTAAACTAAGGGGATTCCTTCTGTATCTGACTGTTCCTTATGCGATTTTGTCTCCTTGAACGTGTCCTTAATTCACACAAATCACCTACACAGTGTAAGAAGCCTATGCAGTGAGTTGTAAGGACTTGAATGAATAGGTTGGCACAGAATAACAACACAAGCCTTACATTTTACGGTTTTCAGAACAAATAGGTTCTATTTGTAAATAGCATTTTATGAATTTGTGGTAGTTGAATTGATCACATGATGTTTACTTTCCGAAGGCGATTGTAATTCTGGATAAAGGTTGATAATGTGGTTTTCCCATCGGACACTCTACAGACCCTGACCATCAATATCTAACTAATAACAACGAGTTGTAGAGAGACAGACACTCTACAGACCCTGATCATCAATATCTGACTAATAACAAAGAGTTGTAGAGAGACAGACACTCTACAGACCCTGACCATCAATATCTAACTAATAACAAAGTTGTAGAGGGACAGACACGCTGGTGGTGAATTCAGGCCATAGACCCTGGTCTAAAGTAGTGCACTATATAGTGAACAGCATGCCATAGATTCTGGTCAAAAGTAGTGCACTATATAGGGAACAGGGTGCCATATACCCTGGTCTAAAGTAGTGCACTATATAGGGAACAGGGTGCCATATACCCTGTTCAAAAGTAGTGCACTATATAGGGAATAGGGTGCCATAGACCCTGGTCAAAAGTAGTGCACTATATAGGGAACAGGGTGCCATAGACCCTGGTCAAAAGTAGTGCACTATATAGGGAACAGGGTGCCATAGACCCTGGTCAAAAGTAGTGCACTATATAGGGAACAGGGTGCCATAGACCCTGGTCAAAAGTAGTGCACTATATAGGGAACAGGGTGCCATAGACGCTGGTCAAAAGTAGTGCACTAAATCCTACTTGTACAAAATAACTACAAAATAACTTACCTTTATCCCCTCACATTGACTCTGTACCGGTATCCCCTGTATATAGCCTCCACATTGACTCTGTACTGGTACCCCCTGTATATAGCCTCCACATTGACTCGGTACCGGTACCCCATGTATATAGCCTCCACATTGACTCTGTACTGGTACCCCCTGTATATAGCCTCCACATTGACTCTGTACCGGTACCCCCTGTATATAGCCTCCACATTGACTCGGTACCCCCTGTATATAGCCTCCACACTGACTCTGTACCGGTACCCCCTGTATATAGCCTCCACATTGAATCTGTACCGGTACCCCCTGTATATAGCCTCCACATTGACTCTGTACCGGTACCCCCTGTATATAGCCTCCACATTGACTCTGTACCGGTACCCCCTGTATATAGCCTCCACATTGACTCGGTACACCCTGTATATAGCCTCCACATTGACTCGGTAAACCCTGTATATAGCCTCCACATTGATTCGGTACCGGTACCCCCTGTATATAGCCTCCACATTGACTCGGTACCCCCTGTATATAGCCTCCACATTGACTCGGTACACCCTGTATATAGCCTCCACATTGACTCGGTACACCCTGTATATAGCCTCCACATTGATTCGGTACACCCTGTATATAGCCTCCACATTGACTCGGTACCGGTACCCCCTGTATATAGCCTCCACATTGACTCGGTACACCCTGTATATAGCCTCCACATTGACTCGGTACACCCTGTATATAGCCTCCACATTGACTCGGTACTCCCTGTTTATAGCCTCCACATTGACTCTGTAGCGGTACCCCCTGTATATAGCCTCCACATTGACTCGGTACCGGTACCCCATGTATATAGCCTCCACATTGACTCTGTACCGGTACCCCCTGTATATAGCCTCCACACTGACTCTGTACTGGTACCCCCCTGTATATAGCCTCCACATTGACTCTGTACCGGTACCCCCTATATATAGCCTCCACATTGACTCTGTACCGGTACCCCCCTGTATATAGCCTCCACATTGACTCTGTACCGGTACCCCCTGTATATAGCCTCCACACTGACTCGGTACCGGTATCTCCTGTATATAGCCTCCACATTGACTCTGTACCGGTATCTCCTGTATATAGCCTCCACATTGACTCTGTACCGGTACCTCCTGTATATAGCCTCCACATTGACTCTGTACCGTTATACCCTGTATATAGCCTCCACATTGACTCTGTACCGGTACCCCCTGTATATAGCCTCCACACTGACTCTGTACCGGTACCCCCTGTATATAGCCTCCACATTGACTCTGTACCGGTACCCCCTGTATATAGCCTCCACATTGACTCGGTACCCCCTGTATATAGCCTCCACACTGACTCTGTACCGGTACCCCCTGTATATAGCCTCCACATTGAATCTGTACCGGTACCCCCTGTATATAGCCTCCACATTGACTCTGTACCGGTACCCCCTGTATATAGCCTCCACATTGACTCTGTACCGGTACCCCCTGTATATAGCCTCCACATTGACTCGGTACACCCTGTATATAGCCTCCACATTGACTCGGTAAACCCTGTATATAGCCTCCACATTGACTCGGTACCGGTACCCCCTGTATATAGCCTCCACATTGACTCGGTACACCCTGTATATAGCCTCCACATTGATTCGGTACACCCTGTATATAGCCTCCACATTGACTCGGTACCGGTACCCCCTGTATATAGCCTCCACATTGACTCGGTACACCCTGAATATAGCCTCCACATTGACTCGGTACACCCTGTATATAGCCTCCACATTGACTCGGTACTCCCTGTTTATAGCCTCCACATTGACTCGGTAGCGGTACCTACTGTATATAGCCTCCACATTGACTCTGTACCGGTACCTCCTGTATATAGCCTCCACATTGACTCTGTACCGTTATACCCTGTATATAGCCTCCACATTGACTCTGTACCGGTACCCCCTGTATATAGCCTCCACACTGACTCTGTACCGGTACCCCCTGTATATAGCCTCCACATGGACTCTGTACCGGTACCTCCTGTATATAGCCTCCACATTGACTCTGTACCGTTATACCCTGTATATAGCCTCCACATTGACTCTGTACCGATACCCCCTGAATATAGCCTCCACATTGACTCTGTACCGGTACCCCCTGTATATAGCCTCCACATTGACTCTGTACCGGTACCTCCTGTATATAACCTCCACATTGACTCTGTACCGGTACCTCCTGTATATAGCCTCCACATTGACTCTGTACCGGTACCTCCTGTATATAGCCTCCACATTGACTCTGTACCGGTACCTCCTGTATATAGCCTCCACATTGACTCTGTACCGGTACCTCCTGTATATAGCCTCCACATTGACTCGGTACCGGTACCTCCTATATATAGCCTCCACATTGACTCTGTACCGGTACCCCCCTGTATATAGCCTCCACATTGACTCTGTACCGGTACACCCTGTATATAGCCTCCACATTGACTCTGTACCGGTACCTCCTGTATATAGCCTCCACATTGACTCTGTACCGGTACCCCCTGTATTTAGCCTCCACACTGACTCTGTACCGGTACCCCCTGTATATAGCCTCCACACTGACCCTGTACCCCCTGTATATAGCCTCCACACTGACCCTGTACCCCCTGTATATAGCCTCCACACTGACCCTGTACCCCCTGTATATAGCCTCCACACTGACTCTGTACCGGTACACCCTGTATATAGCCTCCACATTGACTCTGTACCGGTACACCCTGTATATAGCCTCCACATTGACTCTGTACCGGTACCCCCTGTATATAGTCTCCACATTGACTCTGTACTGGTACCTCCTGTATATAGCCTCCACATTGACTCTGTACCGGTACCTCCTGTATATAGCCTCCACATTGACTCTGTACCGGTACCTCCTGTATATAGTCTCCACATTGACTCTGTACCTGTACCCCCTGTATATAGCCTCCACATTGACTCTGTACCGGTACCCCCTGTATATAGCCTCCACATTGACTCTGTACCGGTACCACCTGTATATAGCCTCCACATTGACTCTGTACCGGTACCTCCTGTATATAGCCTCCACATTGACTCTGTACCGGTACCTCCTTTATATAGCCTCCACATTGACTCGGTACCGGTACCTCCTGTATATAGCCTCCACATTGACTCTGTACCGGTACCTCCTGTATATAGTCTCCACATTGACTCGGTACCGGTACCTCCTTTATATAGCCTCCACATTGACTCGGTACCGGTACCTCCTGTATATAGCCTCCACATTAACTCGGTACCGGTACCTCCTGTATATAGTCTCCACATTGACTCGGTACCGGTACCCCCTGTATATAGTCTCCACATTGACTCTGTACCGGTACCTCCTGTATATAGCCTCCACATTGACTCTGTACCGGTACCTCCTGTATATAGCCTCCACATTGACTCTGTACCGGTACCCCCCTGTATATAGCCTCCACATTGACTCTGTACTGGTACCTCCTGTATATAGCCTCCACATTGACTCTGTACCGGTACCTCCTGTATATAGCCTCCACATTGACTCTGTACCGGTACCCCCCTGTATATAGCCTCCACATTGACTCTGTACCGGTACCCCCCTGTATATAGCCTCCACATTGACTCTGTACCGGTACCTCCTGTATATAGCCTCCACATTGACTCTGTACCGGCACCCCCTGTATATAGTCTCCACATTGACTCTGTACCGGTACCCCCCTGTATATAGCCTCCACATTGACTCTGTACCGGTACCCCCCTGTATATAGCCTCCACATTGACTCTGTACCGGTACCCCCCTGTATATAGCCTCCACATTGACTCTGTACCGGTACCCCCTGTATATAGTCTCCACATTGACTCTGTACCGGTACCCCCCTGTATATAGCCTCCACATTGACTCTGTACCGGTACCTCCTGTATATAGTCTCCACATTGACTCTGTACCGGTACCTCCTGTATATAGCCTCCACATTGACTCGGTACCGGTACCTCCTGTATATAGCCTCCACATTGACTCGGTACCGGTACCTCCTGTATATAGTCTCCACATTGACTCGGTACCGGTACCTCCTGTATATAGTCTCCACATTGACTCTGTACCGGTACCTCCTGTATATAGCCTCCACATTGACTCTGTACCGGTACCTCCTTTATATAGCCTCCACATTGACTCGGTACCGGTACCTCCTGTATATAGCCTCCACATTGACTCGGTACCGGTACCTCCTGTATATAGTCTCCACATTGACTCGGTACCGGTACCTCCTGTATATAGTCTCCACATTGACTCTGTACCGGTACCTCCTGTATATAGCCTCCACATTGACTCTGTACCGGTACCTCCTGTATATAGCCTCCACATTGACTCGGTACCGGTACCTCCTGTATATAGCCTCCACATTGACTCGGTACCGGTACCTCCTGTATATAGTCTCCACATTGACTCGGTACCGGTACCCCCTGTATATAGTCTCCACATTGACTCTGTACCGGTACCTCCTGTATATAGCCTCCACATTGACTCTGTACCGGTACCTCCTGTATATAGCCTCCACATTGACTCTGTACCGGTACCCCCCTGTATATAGCCTCCACAATGACTCTGTACCGGTACCTCCTATATATAGCCTCCACATTGACTCTGTACCGGTACCTCCTGTATATAGCCTCCACATTGACTCTGTACCGGTACCCCCCTGTATATAGCCTCCACATTGACTCTGTACCGGTACCCCCCTGTATATAGCCTCCACATTGACTCTGTACCGGTACCTCCTGTATATAGCCTCCACATTGACTCTGTACCGGCACCCCCTGTATATAGTCTCCACATTGACTCTGTACCGGTACCCCCCTGTATATAGCCTCCACATTGACTCTGTACCGGTACCCCCCTGTATATAGCCTCCACATTGACTCTGTACCGGTACCCCCCTGTATATAGCCTCCACATTGACTCTGTACCGGTACCCCCTGTATATAGTCTCCACATTGACTCTGTACCGGTACCCCCCTGTATATAGCCTCCACATTGACTCTGTACCGGTACCTCCTGTATATAGTCTCCACATTGACTCTGTACCGGTACCTCCTGTATATAGCCTCCACATTGACTCGGTACCGGTACTTCCTGTATATAGCCTCCACATTGACTCGGTACCGGTACCTCCTGTATATAGCCTCCACATTGACTCGGTACCGGTACCTCCTGTATATAGCCTCCACATTGACTCTGTACCGGTACCCCCCTGTATATAGCCTCCACATTGACTCTGTACCGGTACCCACTGTATATAGTCTCCACATTGACTCTGTACCGGTACCCCCCTGTATATAGCCTCCACATTGACTCTGTACCGGTACCTCCTGTATATAGTCTCCACATTGACTCTGTACCGGTACCTCCTGTATATAGCCTCCACATTGACTCGGTACCGGTACCTCCTGTATATAGTCTCCACATTGACTCGGTACCGGTACCTCCTGTATATAGTCTCCACATTGACTCTGTACCGGTACCTCCTGTATATAGCCTCCACATTGACTCTGTACCGGTACCTCCTGTATATAGCCTCCACATTGACTCGGTACCGGTACCTCCTGTATATAGCCTCCACATTGACTCGGTACCGGTACCTCCTGTATATAGCCTCCACATTGACTCGGTACCGGTACCTCCTGTATATAGCCTCCACATTGACTCGGTACCGGTACCTCCTGTATATAGTCTCCACATTGACTCGGTACCGGTACCTCCTGTATATAGTCTCCACATTGACTCTGTACCGGTACCTCCTATATATAGCCTCCACATTGACTCTGTACCGGTACCTCCTGTATATAGCCTCCACATTGACTCGGTACCGATACCTCCTGTATATAGCCTCCACATTGACTCGGTACCGGTACCTCCTGTATATAGTCTCCACATTGACTCGGTACCGGTACCTCCTGTATATAGTCTCCACATTGACTCTGTACCGGTACCTCCTGTATATAGCCTCCACATTGACTCTGTACCGGTACCTCCTGTATATAGCCTCCACATTGACTCGGTACCGGTACCTCCTGTATATAGCCTCCACATTGACTCGGTACCGGTACCTCCTGTATATAGTCTCCACATTGACTCGGTACCGGTACCCCCTGTATATAGTCTCCACATTGACTCTGTACCGGTACCTCCTGTATATAGCCTCCACATTGACTCTGTACCGGTACCTCCTGTATATAGCCTCCACATTGACTCTGTACCGGTACCCCCCTGTATATAGCCTCCACATTGACTCTGTACCGGTACCTCCTGTATATAGCCTCCACATTGACTCTGTACCGGTACCTCCTGTATATAGCCTCCACATTGACTCTGTACCGGTACCCCCCTGTATATAGCCTCCACATTGACTCTGTACCGGTACCCCCCTGTATATAGCCTCCACATTGACTCTGTACCGGTACCTCCTGTATATAGCCTCCACATTGACTCTGTACCGGCACCCCCTGTATATAGTCTCCACATTGACTCTGTACCGGTACCCCCCTGTATATAGCCTCCACATTGACTCTGTACCGGTACCCCCCTGTATATAGCCTCCACATTGACTCTGTACCGGTACCCCCCTGTATATAGCCTCCACATTGACTCTGTACCGGTACCCCCTGTATATAGTCTCCACATTGACTCTGTACCGGTACCCCCCTGTATATAGCCTCCACATTGACTCTGTACCGGTACCTCCTGTATATAGTCTCCACATTGACTCTGTACCGGTACCTCCTGTATATAGCCTCCACATTGACTCGGTACCGGTACCTCCTGTATATAGCCTCCACATTGACTCGGTACCGGTACCTCCTGTATATAGTCTCCACATTGACTCGGTACCGGTACCTCCTGTATATAGTCTCCACATTGACTCTGTACCGGTACCTCCTGTATTTAGCCTCCACATTGACTCTGTACCGGTACCTCCTGTATAAAGCCTCCACATTGACTCGGTACCGGTACCTCCTGTATATAGCCTCCACATTGACTCGGTACCGGTACCTCCTGTATATAGTCTCCACATTGACTCGGTACCGGTACCCCCTGTATATAGTCTCCACATTGACTCTGTACCGGTACCTCCTGTATATAGCCTCCACATTGACTCTGTACCGGTACCTCCTGTATATAGCCTCCACATTGACTCTGTACCGGTACCCCCCTGTATATAGCCTCCACATTGACTCTGTACCGGTACCTCCTGTATATAGCCTCCACATTGACTCTGTACCGGTACCTCCTGTATATAGCCTCCACATTGACTCTGTACCGGTACCCCCCTGTATATAGCCTCCACATTGACTCTGTACCGGTACCCCCCTGTATATAGCCTCCACATTGACTCGGTACCGGTACCTCCTGTATATAGCCTCCACATTGACTCTGTACCGGCACCCCCTGTATATAGTCTCCACATTGACTCTGTACCGGTACCCCCCTGTATATAGCCTCCACATTGACTCTGTACCGGTACCCCCCTGTATATAGCCTCCACATTGACTCTGTACCGGTACCCCCCTGTATATAGCCTCCACATTGACTCTGTACCGGTACCCCCTGTATATAGTCTCCACATTGACTCTGTACCGGTACCCCCCTGTATATAGCCTCCACATTGACTCTGTACCGGTACCTCCTGTATATAGTTTCCACATTGACTCTGTACCGGTACCTCCTGTATATAGCCTCCACATTGACTCGGTACCGGTACCTCCTGTATATAGCCTCCACATTGACTCGGTACCGGTACCTCCTGTATATAGTCTCCACATTGACTCGGTACCGGTACCTCCTGTATATAGTCTCCACATTGACTCTGTACCGGTACCTCCTGTATATAGCCTCCACATTGACTCTGTACCGGTACCTCCTGTATATAGCCTCCACATTGACTCGGTACCGGTACCTCCTGTATATAGCCTCCACATTGACTCGGTACCGGTACCTCCTGTATATAGTCTCCACATTGACTCGGTACCGGTACCCCCTGTATATAGTCTCCACATTGACTCTGTACCGGTACCTCCTGTATATAGCCTCCACATTGACTCTGTACCGGTACCTCCTGTATATAGCCTCCACATTGACTCTGTACCGGTACCCCCCTGTATATAGCCTCCACATTGACTCTGTACCGGTACCTCCTGTATATAGCCTCCACATTGACTCTGTACCGGTACCTCCTGTATATAGCCTCCACATTGACTCTGTACCGGTACCCCCCTGTATATAGCCTCCACATTGACTCTGTACCGGTACCCCCCTGTATATAGCCTCCACATTGACTCTGTACCGGTACCTCCTGTATATAGCCTCCACATTGACTCTGTACCGGCACCCCCTGTATATAGTCTCCACATTGACTCTGTACCGGTACCCCCCTGTATATAGCCTCCACATTGACTCGGTACCGGTACCTCCTGTATATAGTCTCCACATTGACTCGGTACCGGTACCCCCTGTATATAGTCTCCACATTGACTCTGTACCGGTACCTCCTGTATATAGCCTCCACATTGACTCTGTACCGGTACCTCCTGTATATAGCCTCCACATTGACTCTGTACCGGTACCCCCCTGTATATAGCCTCCACATTGACTCTGTACCGGTACCTCCTGTATATAGCCTCCACATTGACTCTGTACCGGTACCTCCTGTATATAGCCTCCACATTGACTCTGTACCGGTACCCCCCTGTATATAGCCTCCACATTGACTCTGTACCGGTACCCCCCTGTATATAGCCTCCACATTGACTCTGTACCGGTACCTCCTGTATATAGCCTCCACATTGACTCTGTACCGGCACCCCCTGTATATAGTCTCCACATTGACTCTGTACCGGTACCCCCCTGTATATAGCCTCCACATTGACTATGTACCGGTACCCCCCTGTATATAGCCTCCACATTGACTCTGTACCGGTACCCCCCTGTATATAGCCTCCACATTGACTCTGTACCGGTACCCCCCTGTATATAGCCTCCACATTGACTCTGTACCGGTACCTCCTGTATATAGCCTCCACATTGACTCTGTACCGGTACCTCCTGTATATAGCCTCCACATTGACTCTGTACCGGTACCTCCTGTATATAGCCTCCACATTGACTCTGTACCGGTACCACCTGTATATAGCCTCCACATTGACTCTGTACCGGTACCTCCTGTATATAGCCTCCACATTGACTCTGTACCGGTACCCCCTGTATATAGCCTCCACATTGACTCTGTACCGATACCTCCTGTATATAGCCTCCACATTGACTCTGTACCGGTACCTCCTGTATATAGCCTCCACATTGACTCTGTACCGGTACCCCCTGTATATAGCCTCCACATTGACTCTGTACCGATACCTCCTGTATATAGCCTCCACATTGACTCTGTACCGGTACCCCCTGTATATAGCCTCCACATTGACTCTGTACCGGTACCCCCCTGTATATAGCCTCCACATTGACTCTGTACCGGTACCTCCTGTATATAGCCTCCACATTGACTCTGTACCGGTACCTCCTGTATATAGCCTCCACATTGACTCTGTACCGGTACCCCCCTGTATATAGCCTCCACATTGACTCTGTACCGGTACCTCCTGTATATAGCCTCCACATTGACTCTGTACCGGTACCTCCTGTATATAGTCTCCACATTGACTCTGTACCGGTACCCCCTGTATATAGCCTCCACACTGACTCTGTACCGGTACCACCTGTATATAGCCTCCACATTGACTCGGTACTGGTACCTCCTGTATATAGCCTCCACATTGACTCTGTACCGGTACCTCCTGTATATAGCCTCCACATTGACTCTGTACCGGTACCTCCTGTATATAGCCTCCACATTGACTCTGTACCGGTACCTCCTGTATATAGCCTCCACATTGACTCTGTACCGGTACCTCCTGTATATAGCCTCCACATTGACTCTGTACCGGTACCCCCCTGTATATAGCCTCCACATTGACTCTGTACCGGTACCTCCTGTATATAGCCTCCACATTGACTCTGTACCGGTACCCCCCTGTATATAGCCTCCACATTGACTCTGTACCGGTACCTCCTGTATATAGCCTCCACATTGACTCTGTACCGGTACCTCCTGTATATAGCCTCCACATTGACTCTGTACCGGTACCTCCTGTATATAGCCTCCACATTGACTCTGTACCGGTACCCCCCTGTATATAGCCTCCACATTGACTCGGTACCGGTACCCCCTGTATATAGCCTCCACATTGACTCGGTACCGGTACCCCCTGTATATAGCCTCCACATTGACTCAGTACCGATACCTCCTGTATATAGCCTCCACATTGACTCGGTACCGATACCTCCTGTATATAGCCTCCACACTGACTCTGTACCGGTACCTCCTGTATATAGCCTCCACATTGACTCTGTACCGGTATCCCCTGTATATAGCCTCCACATTGACTCTGTACCGGTACCCCCTGTATATAGCCTCCACATTGACTCTGTACCGGTACCTCCTGTATATAGCCTCCACATTGACTCAGTACCGGTACCCCCTGTATATAGCCTCCACATTGACTCTGTACCGATACCCCCTGTATTTAGCCTCCACATTGACTCTGTACCGGTACCCCCTGTATATAGTCTCCACACTGACTCTGTACCGATACCTCCTGTATATAGCCTCCACATTGACTCTGTACCGGTACCTCCTGTGTAGTCTCCACACTGACTCTGTACCGGTACCCCCTGTATATAGCCTCCACATTGGCTCTGTACCGGTACCCCCTGTATATAGCCTCCACATTGACTCTGTACCGGTACCTCCTGTATTTAGCCTCCACATTGACTCTGTACCGGTACCTCCTGTATATAGCCTCCACATTGACTCTGTACCGATACCCCCTGTATACAGCCTCCACATTGACTCTGTACCGATACCCCCTGTATACAGCCTCCACATTGACTCTGTACCGGTACCCCCTGTATATAGCCTCCACACTGACTCTGTACCGGTACCCCCTGTATACAGCCTCAACATTGACTCTGTACCGGTACCCCCTGTATATAGCCTCCACATTGACTCTGTACCGGTACCCCCTGTATACAGCCTCCACATTGACTCTGTACCGGTACCCCCTGTATATAGCCTCCACATTGACTCTGTACCGGTATATAGCCTCCACATTGACTCTGTACCGGTATCCCCCTGTATATAGCCTCCACATAGACTCTGTACCGGTACCTCCTGTATATAGTCTCCACATTGACTCTGTACCGGTACCCCCTGTATATAGTCTCCACATTGACTCTGTACCGGTACCCCCTGTATATAGCCTCCACATTGACTCTGTACCGGTACCCCCTGTATATAGCCTCCACATTGACTCTGTACCGGTACCCCCTGTATACAGCCTCAACATTGACTCTGTACCGGTATCCCCCTGTATATAGCCTCCACATTGACTCTGTACCGGTACCGGTACCCCCTGTATATAGCCTCCACATTGGCTCTGTACCGGTACCCCCTGTATATAGCCTCCACATTGACTCTGTACCGGTACCTCCTGTATTTAGCCTCCACATTGACTCTGTACCGGTACCTCCTGTATATAGCCTCCACATTGACTCTGTACCGATACCCCCTGTATACAGCCTCCACATTGACTCTGTACCGGTACCCCCTGTATATAGCCTCCACACTGACTCTGTACCGGTACCCCCTGTATACAGCCTCAACATTGACTCTGTACCGGTACCCCCTGTATATAGCCTCCACATTGACTCTGTACCGGTACCCCCTGTATACAGCCTCCACATTGACTCTGTACCGGTACCCCCTGTATATAGCCTCCACATTGACTCTGTACCGGTATATAGCCTCCACATTGACTCTGTACCGGTATCCCCCTGTATATAGCCTCCACATTGACTCTGTACCGGTACCTCCTGTATATAGTCTCCACATTGACTCTGTACCGGTACCCCCTGTATATAGTCTCCACATTGACTCTGTACCGGTACCCCCTGTATATAGCCTCCACATTGACTCTGTACCGGTACCCCCTGTATATAGCCTCCACATTGACTCTGTACCGGTACCCCCTGTATACAGCCTCAACATTGACTCTGTACCGGTATCCCCCTGTATATAGCCTCCACATTGACTCTGTACCGGTACCCCCTGTATATAGCCTCCACATTGACTCTGTACCGGTACCCCCCTGTATATAGCCTCCACATTGACTCTGTACCGGTACCCCCTGTATATAGCCTCCACATTGACTCTGTACCGGTACCCCCCTGTATATAGCCTCCACATTGACTCTGTACCGGTACCCCCTGTATATAGCCTCCACATTGACTCTGTACCGGTACCCCCTGTATATAGCCTCCACATTGACTCTGTACCGGTACCCCCCTGTATATAGCCTCCACATTGACTCTGTACCGGTACCCCCCTGTATATAGCCTCCACATTGACTCTGTACCGGTATCCTCCTGTATATAGCCTCCACATTGACTCTGTACCGTAATACCCTGTATATAGCCTCGTTATTGTTATTTTTATTGTGTTACTTTTTATAATAATTGAACTATTTTTACTTTAGTTTATTTAGTGAATATTTTCTTAACTCTATTTATTGATCTGCATTGTTGGTTAAGGGCTTATAAGGGCTTGTGATGAAGCATTTCACTGTAAGGTCTACACTTGTTTGTATTCAGAGCTTGTGACTAATAAAGTTTGATTAGATTTGACTATATAGGGGAGTAGGGTGCCATGTGGGACACGATCCTTTGTTTCAGAAAAGCCATTAACTGTTCCATTCGCTGTTTGGGTTTCGTGAGAAATAGCTGGTGTCAGAATAGGTCTTGGGCCAGCCTGGCCTCACTAGGTCAGTCTCTCCACGCTTCCCCCCCCCCCCCCCCCCTTCCATCGCTACAAACAGACAAATTAGCTAGATGGCGTTATATGCGACAAGATCCTATTTCTGCTATTCATAGACAGTGACCAATCTGACAATAAGTAAATCTGACAACGCTAGTCTAGCTACCAGACCTCGGGTTGAAATGGGATTTGATTTTCTTTCTCATATAATTTAGTTGTGCTTGATAGAGCTTGCCTGGTACAATAGAAAACGAAGGAATGTGGAGTTGTCCTCAAAAATGAAAACCCTGACAATCTGGCATTCCACGCAGGCTCAAATAAATGCTTAAAGTATGAGAAGAAAACAAATTCTGTTTAAATCCAGGTCTGAATGATACGAATACTGTTTAAATCCAGGTCTGAATGATACGAATACTGTTTAAATCCAGGTCTGAATGATACGAATACTTTTTAAATACGGGTCTGAATTATACTAAGTCTGTTTAAATCCAGGTCTGAATGACAGGAATACTGTTTAAATCCAGGTCTGAAAGACACTAATACTGTTTAAATCCAGGTCTGAATGACACGAATACTGTTTAAATCCAGGTCTGAAAAATTGCCACCCAAGCCATAGACTGTTCTCTCTGCTACTGCATTACCACCCAAGCCATAGACTGTTCTCTCTGCTACTGCATTACCACCCAAGCCATAGACTGTTCTCTCTGCTACTGCATTATCACCCAAGCCATAGACTGTTCTCTCTGCTACTGCATTATCACCCAAGCCATAGACTGTTCTCTCTGCTACTGCATTATCACCCAAGCCATAGACTGTTCTCTCTGCTACTGCATTATCACCCAAACCATAGACTGTTCACTCTGCTACCGTCCGACAAACGGTACCGGAGCATCGACTCTCGGACAAACAGACAGCTTCTACCCACAAACCATAAGACTTCTACATAGCCAGACTGCCAAATAGTCAATTAATGGTACCTGAACTATCTGCACCGACTCAATGGTAAACTGACCATATACACACTCACTAGACTATATATACACACTATATACACTCTCACTAGACTATATATACACACTATATACACACTATATACACACTCACTAGACTATATATACACACTATATACACTCTCACTAGACTATATATACACACTATATACACACTCACTAGACTATATATACACACTACATACACACACTCACTAGACTATATATACACACTACATACACACTATATACACACTCACTAGACTATATATACACACTATATACACACTCACTAGACTATATATACACACTCACTAGACTATATACACACACTCACTAGACTATATATACACACCATATACACACTCACTAGACTATATATACACACTATATACACACTCACTAGACTATATATACACACTCACTAGACTATATATACACACTATATACACTCTCACTAGACTATATATACACACTATATACACACTCACTAGACTATATATACACACTATATACACTCTCACTAGACTATATATACACACTATATACACTCTCACTAGACTATATATACACACTATATACACTCTCACTAGACTATATATACACACTATATACACACTCCCTAGACTAAATATACACACTCACTAGACTATATACATACTATATACACTCTCACTAGACTATATATACACACTCACTAGACTATATATATACACTCTCACTAGACTATATATACACACTCACTAGACTATATATATACACTCTCACTAGACTATATATACACACTCACTAGACTATATATATACACTCTCACTAGACTATATATACACTCTCACTAGACTATATATACACACTATATACACTCTCACTAGACTATATATACACACTATATACACTCTCACTAGACTATATATACACACTCACTAGACTATATATATACACTATATACACACTCACTAGACTATATATACACACTCACTAGACTATATATACACACTATATACACACTCTCACTGGACTATATATACACACTATATACACTCTCACTAGACTATATACACACTATATACACTCTCACTAGACTATATATACACACTCACTAGACTATATATACACACTATATACACACTCACTAGACTATATATACACACTATATACACACTCACTAGACTATATATACACACTATATACACTCTCACTAGACTATATATACACACTATATACACTCTCACTAGACTATATATACACACTATATACACTCTCACTAAACTATATACACACTATATGCACTCTCACTAGACTATATATACACACTCACTAGACTATATATACACACTATATACACACTCACTAGACTATATATACACACTATATACACTCTCTCTAGACTATATATACACACTATATACACTCTCACTAGACTATATACACACTATATACACTCTCACTAGACTATATATACACACTATATACACACTCACTAGACTATATATACACACTATATACACTCTCACTAGACTATATATACACACTATATACACTCTCACTAGACTATATAAACACACTATATACACTCTCACTAGACTATATATACACACTACATACACACTCACTAGACTATATATACACACTCACTAGACTATATATACACACTATATACACACTCACTAGACTATATATACACACTATATACACTCTCTCTAGACTATATATACACACTATATACACTCTCACTAGACTATATACACACTATATACACTCTCACTAGACTATATATACACACTATATACACACTCACTAGACTATATATACACACTATATACACTCTCACTAGACTATATATACACACTATATACACACTCACTAGACTATATATACACACTATATACACTCTCACTAGACTATATATACACACTCACTAGACTATATATATACACTCTCACTAGACTATGTATACACTCTCACTAGACTATATACACACTATATACACTCTCACTAGACTATATATACACACTATATACACTCTCACTAGACTATATATATACACTCTCACTAGACTATATATACACACTATATACACTCTCACTAGACTATATACACACTATATACACTCTCACTAGACTATATATACACACTCACTAGACTATATATATACACTCTCACTAGACTATATATACACACTATATACACTTTCACTAGACTATATATACACACTATATACACACTATATACACACTCACTAGACTATATATACACACTATATACACTCTCACTAGACTATATATACACACTATATACACACTCACTAGACTATATATACACACTACATACACACACTCACTAGACTATATATACACACTACATACACACTATATACACACTCACTAGACTATATATACACACTATATACACACTCACTAGACTATATATACACACTCACTAGACTATATACACACACTCACTAGACTATATATACACACCATATACACACTCACTAGACTATATATACACACTATATACACTCTCACTAGACTATATATACACACTATATACACTCTCACTAGACTATATATACACACTCACTAGACTATATGTACACACTATATACACTCTCACTAGACTATATATACACACTCACTAGACTATATATATACACTCTCACTAGACTATATATACACACTATATACACTCTCACTAGACTATATACACACTATATACACTCTCACTAGACTATATATATACACTCTCACTAGACTATATATACACACTATATACACTCTCACTATACTATATACACACTATATACACTCTCACTAGACTATATATACACACTACATACACACTCACTAGACTATATATACACTCACTAGACTATATATACACACTACATACACACTCACTAGACTATATATACACACTATATATACACTCACTAGACTATATATACACACTATATACACACTCACTATACTATATATACACACTACATACACACTATATACACACTCACTAGACTATATATACACACTATATACACACTCACTAGACTATATATACACACACTCACTAGACTATATATACACACTATATACACTCTCACTAGACTATATATACACACACTCTCACTAGACTATATATACACACTCTCACTAGACTATATATACACACTCACTAGACTATATATACACACTATATGCACACTCACTAGACTATATATACACACTATCAACACACTCACTCACACAAACTACATTGACACTCCCACACAAAACCCACACACATTCACATACACTACACACATACTGACACGACACAAACACACTTTTGCACATGTCATTTACTGCTGCTACTCAGTTCTTAACCTGTTGTGACTAGGGGGCCGTATAAATTTAGCTCCTATTATTATCTATCCTGAAGCCTAGTCACTTTACCCTGCCTTCATGTACATTTCTACCTCAAATACCTTATTATTATCTATCCTGATGTCTAGTCACTTTACCCTGCCTTCATGTACATATCTACCTCTAATACCTTATTATTATCTATCCTGATGCCTAGTCACTTTACCCTGCCTTCATGTACATATCTACCTCTAATACCTTATTATTATCTATCCTGATGCCTAGTCACTTTACCCTGCCTTCGTGTACATATCTACACTACCGTTAAAAAGTTTGGGGTCACTTAGAAATGTCCTTGTTTTTGAAAGAAAAGCTCATTCTTTCTCCATTAAAATAACATCAAATTGATCAGAAATACAGTGTAGACATTGTTAATGTTTTAAATGACTATTGTAGCTGGAAACAGACGATTTTTAATGGAATATCTGCAAAGGCGTGCAGAGGCCCATCATCAGCAACCATCAGTCCTGTGTTCCGATGGCACGTTGTGTTAGCTAATCCGAGTTTATCATTTTAAAAGGCTAATTGATCATTATAAAACCCCTTTTGCAATTATGTTAGCACAGCTGAAAACTTAGCTAGCCAGTTAATATATATTTGTTTTCTCTAAATGCATCTTAGCTAGCTAAGTTAACTATTTTATGAATACAACTATCATGTGCTGTCGACGTCAGGATTTGACTTGAGAGCACCAGTTAGCTCCAAACGTGATTAGTTGCTTTGATTGCATGACAAGGTGTGTTCAGACAGTGCATTCAGACAGTGCATTCAGACATTGTGTATTCAGACAGTGTATTCAGACAGTGTATTCAGACATTGTGTATTCAGACAGTGCATTCAGACATTGTGTATTCAGACAGTGCATTCAGACATTGTGTATAACTAGCTTGTTTGTTTGACTATTAGCCTAGGTATGGCCTGGGGGAGCGGGGGGGGGGGGGGGGGGGGGTATTTGTTCACACATTAGCCTAGCACTAATACACATTAGCCTAGCACTAATACACATTAGCCTAGCACTAATACACATTAGCCTAGCACTAATACACATTAGCCTAGCACTGGGTGTTCTGTTTGACCAAGGTTTGCCCCTCCTCTCCACCCCACTATCGTCAGGGCTGTCTGTGTGGTGCGCATGGTGAGAAAAGACTCCATCCAGGAGCCATGGAAACGCAGCAGCTCATTTAACAGTCCAGCTGTCGTGGAGCAAAGAACAGAAACTCTTAAAAGACAAACTGTTTTAATGAAAGTCTTATATTAAAGTTTACACCGACGCTTATGACTGACAGTCATGCATGTGTACATTTTATGTACGGGTGGTCCCGGGAATTGAACCTTCCATCCTGGTGTTACAAGCACCGTGCTTTACCAACAAAGGATCACTAACTCTCGAGACGATCTATTGCAGTTAGCTATAAAAGGTACAGCCATCATGTGTCCTCTTTTCATAATGTCTAATCGTCTGTGTGTTTGAGAGCCACAAACACTGATTCTAAAATGCCTGGGTAATGGAGATCCTCCATTAAAAGCTGCTGTTCAGTCTACAATTAGGACTGAATCTTAATCTGTATCTGGGTATCTCGACCAAATGTTTGACAACCACAAAGCTCCTTCTATATCCCTGATCACACATGCGCTCCAAAGGAGGTTGAGGGAGGGGAGAATGTTATATTTGTCTCCAGGTAAATAAGTAATAAGAAATGGTAAACACCCAAGGCGGCAACAGGAATGTTCTGCGTTGAGCCCGAGGTCACCATTTCCAGTTCACTATGTTACTTACAGCCGAGCAGGAAACCAAAACAAAATGTCTCACATACCTTCTAGACCCCTCAAATTCAATCAGGGACTGATTTAGATCTGGGACACCAGGTGGGTGGTTCCCCTCTAATCAGGGACTGATTTAGATCTGGGACACCAGGTGGGTGATTCCCCTCTAATCAGGGACTGATTTAGACCTGGGACACCAGGTGGGTGATTCCCCTCTAATCAGGGACTGATTTAGATCTGGGACACCAGGTGGGTGATTCCCCTCTAATCAGGGACTGATTTAGACCTGGGACACCAGGTGGGTGATTCCCTTCTAATCAGGGACTGATTTAGATCTGGGACACCAGGTGGGTGATTCCCTTCTAATCAGGGACTGAGTTAGACCTGGGACACCAGGTGGGTGATTCCCCTCTAATCAGGGACTGATTTAGATCTGGGACACCAGGTGGGTGATTCCCCTCTAATCAGGGACTGATTTAGATCTGGGACACCAGGTGGGTGATTCCCCTCTAATCAGGGACTGAGTTAGACCTGGGACACCAGGGGGGTGCAGTTAACAATCGGGTACAGGATAAAAAACAGCAGGCTTCGGACCTCGTAGGGTCAGAGGTCAATAACCCTGCTCCGGGCCATTATTGGCCCTTTTTTTTCGTACACATACTTTATAAGATATGTAATATTATCTTTAGCTGATGCAAATACTACTTTTAATTATCCAATCAATTAACTCCGTGGGTTTCCTGGAAACAGATTAAGCCTAGAATCTCCATTGATGTCTGGGAAACGCCCCTATATACTCCCAACATATGTTAAAAAAATAAATAAATAAAAATAAAAATCTACAGTTTACTATAAAATACTATAGTCCTTACTACAGTACCAGTGTCCGCATTTTATTACGTTATAGCCTTACTCTAAAATGGATGAAATAAAATAAAAATCCTCATCTACACACAATACCCCATAATGACAAAGTGAAAACAGTTTTTTATTTTTTATTTTTTGCAAATTTCTACAAAAAAATTAAAACAGAAATACCTTATTTACATACAGTGCCTTGCGAAAGTATTCGGCCCCCTTGAACTTTGCGACCTTTTACCACATTTCAGGCTTCAAACATAAAGATATAAAACTGTATTTTTTTGTGAAGAATCAACAACAAGTGGGACACAATCATGAAGTGGAACGACATTTATTGGATATTTCAAACTTTTTTAACAAATCAAGAACTGAAAAATTGGGCGTGCAAAATTATTCAGCCCCCTTAAGTTAATACTTTGTAGCGCCACCTTTTGCTGCGATTACAGCTGTAAGTCGCTTGGGGTATGTCTCTATCAGTTTTGCACATCGAGAGACTGACATTTTTTCCCATTCCTCCTTGCAAAACAGCTCGAGCTCCGTGAGGTTGGATGGAGAGCATTTGTGAACAGCAGTTTTCAGTTCTTTCCTCAGATTCCCTTTTGTCCGCTTCTCCCATCTCTCTTTCCTTCTGTCCTCCTCTCCCACCCCTCTCCTTCTGTCCTCCTCTCACACCTCTTTCCTTCTGTCCTCCTCTCCCACCCCTCTTTCCTTCTGTCCGCCTCTCCCATCTCTCTCTCCTTCTGTCCTCCTCTCCCACCTCTCTCCTTCTCTCCTCCTCTCCCACCCCTCTCATTCTCTCCTCCTCTCCCACCCCTCTCCTTCTGTCCGCCTCTCCCATCTCTCTCTCCTTCTGTCCTCCTCTCCCACCTCTCTCCTTCTCTCCTCCTCTCCCACCCCTCTCATTCTCTCCTCCTCTCCCACCCCTCTCCTTCTGTCCTCCTCTCCCACCTCTCTCTCCTTCTGTCCTCCTATCCCACCTCTCTCTCCTTCTGTCCTCCTCTCCCACCCCTCTCCTTCTGGCCTCCTCTCCCACCTCTCTTTCCTTCTGTCCTCCTATCCCATCTCTCTCTCCTTCTGTCCTCCTCTCCCACCCCTCTCCTTCTGGCCTCCTCTCCCACCTCTCTCTCCTTCTGTCCTCCTATCCCATCTCTCTCTCCTTCTGGCCTCCTCTCCCACCCCTCTCCTTCTGTCCTCCTCTCCCACCTTTCTTTCCTTCTGTTCTCCTCTCCCACCTCATCCTTCAATGACTCCCCCCTCATCCTCTATTAATTTTCTCTCTAATTGCGGACGAGGAGTGTAATTATATGGTGGCTGTACCGTGCCACTGCACACCACTAACTTCTTTCCCAATCAGTGTTCTGTGTGTTCTTAAAGCTTAAGGGAGGACAGAGAGAGTGAGTTTAAAATATATATATATATACAAAAAAAGTATCTTTATTTAATGAGAGTGAGCGATTGAAAGATAGAGAGAGAACGGGAGTGAGAGAGAGAAAGAGAACAGAGAGAGAGAGAACGGGAATGAGAGAGGGAAATAAAAGAGAGAATGGGAGTGAGAGAGAGAAAGAGAACAGAGAGAGAGAACGGGAATGAGAGAGGGAAATAAAAGAGAGAATGGGAGTGAGAGAGAGAAAGAGAACAGAGAGAGAGAGAACGGGAATGAGAGAGGGAAAGAAAAGAGAGAATGGGAGTGAGAGAGGGAAAGAGAACAGAGAGAGAGAGAACGGGAATGAGAGAGGGAAAGAAAAGAGAGAATGGGAGTGAGAGAGAGAAAGAGAACAGAGTGAGAGAGAACGGGAATGAGAGAGGGAAAGAAAAGAGAGAACGGGAGTGAGAGAGGGAAAGAGAACAGAGAGAGAGAGAACGGGAATGAGAGAGGGAAAGAAAAGAGAGAATGGGAGTGAGAGAGAGAAAGAGAACAGAGTGAGAGAGAACGGGAATGAGAGAGGGAAAGAAAAGAGAACGGGAGTGAGAGAGAAAGAGAACAGAGAGAAAGAGAACGGGAGTGAGAGAGAGAAAGAGAACAGAGAGAAAGAGAACGGGAGTGAGAGAGAGAAAGAGAACAGAGAGAAAGAGAACGGGAGTGAGAGAGAGAAAGATAGGAGAGAGAACAGAGAGAGAGAGAGCTGTTCTGTTCTGCAGCTCTACGCTAACCTTTACTGTAATTACGTTGATCACACAGCGGCGGGAAGCAGGAATTTGTCATTACCCGCCAATCACCATTAAACCTGTGTGAAAAGCCGCCAGGGAACCACAACACTACCTCTGAGAACCGTGTTCAAAAAGAGAGATTACCTGTTGTTTCAGGGGAGAAAAGCAGGGTTTGGGCCAAAAAACACTCTGTTTGCAATAAAGGTGTTGGCTCTTTCCTCAGAAGGTTTTCAGGGTACAGACAAGAACGCAGAGCACAGACAGCATTCCTCCTGTTCTCACCCAGACAGCATTCCTCCTGTTCTCACCCAGAAAGCATTCCTCCTGTTCTCACCCAGACAGCATTCCTCCTGTTCTCACCCAGACATCATTCCTCCTGATCTCACCCAGACAAAATTCCTCCTGGTCTCACCCAGACAGCATTCCTCCTGTTCTCACCCAGACAGCATTCCTCCTGTTCTCACCCAGACAGCATTCCTCCTGTTCTCACCCAGACAGCGTTCCTCCTGTTCTCACCCAGACAGCATTCCTCCTGTTCTCACCCAGACAGCATTCCTCCTGTTCTCACCCAGACAGCATTCCTCCTGTTCTCACCCAGACAGCATTCCTCCTGTTCTCACCCAGACAGCATTCCTCCTGTTCTCACCCAGACAGCATTCCTCCTGTTCTCACCCAGACAGCATTCCTCCTGTTCTCACCCAGACAGCATTCCTCCTGTTCTCACCCAGACAGCATTCCTCCTGTTCTCACCCAGACAGCATTCTTCCTGTTCTCACCCAGACAAAATTCCTCCTGTTCTCACCCAGACAGCATTCCTCCTGTTCTCACCCAGACAGCATTCCTCCTGTTCTCACCCAGTCAGCATTCCTCCTGTTCTCACCCAGACAGCATTCCTCCTGTTCTCACCCAGACAGCATTCTTCCTGTTCTCACCCAGACAGCATTCCTCCTGTTCTCACCCAGACAGCATTCTTCCTGTTCTCACCCAGACAGCATTCTTCCTGTTCTCACCCAGACAGCATTCCTCCTGTTCTCACCCAGTCAGCATTCCTCCTGTTCTCACCCAGACATCATTCCTCCTGTTCTCACCCAGACAGCATTCCTCCTGTTCTCACCCAGTCAGCATTCCTCCTGTTCTCACCCAGACAGCATTCCTCCTGTTCTCACCCAGACAGCATTCCTCCTGTTCTCACCCAGACAGCATTCCTCCTGTTCTCACCCAGACAGCATTCTTCCTGTTCTCACCCAGACAGCATTCTTCCTGTTCTCACCCAGACAGCATTCCTCCTGTTCTCACCCAGTCAGCATTCCTCCTGTTCTCACCCAGTCAGCATTCCTCCTGTTCTCACCCAGACAGCACTCTTGACTCTCTCTGCCATTCTAGGTAAGAAGTAGTATTTCACTTAGTTTGATGGGGTTTGAAACTTTGAAAGACCAAAGACCCTACATGTCAATGGACCGACCGAGACCGACCTAGACTGACCGAGACCGGCCGAGACAGACAGAGACCGGCCGAGACCGACCTCGGTCTATGTATAAAAATCACAATATCTTGTTAAATAAGAAATTCAACACGTTTTGATTGGTTTAAACACAAAGTGATTCATAGCACACAAGATGAAAAGACATTCAACATGATCAGCAAGCGTGAACCAGCACATACAGAATGAAAGAGAGGCAAGCCAACCAATTCATACAATACATCTATAGATGAGATATCCAACAAAATAAAAATAATGGCTTAGTTTGTAGGCCTACACTGCAGAGTTCTAGCTTCATTACCAGTTTGTAGGGCTACACTGCAGAGTTATAGCTTCATTACCAGTTTGTAGGCCTACACTGCAGAGTTCTAGCTTCATTACCAGTTTGTAGGCCTACACTGCAGAGTTCTAGCTTCATTACCAGTTTGTAGGGCTACACTGCAGAGTTCTAGCTTCATTACCAGTTTGTAGGCCTACACTGCAGAGTTCTAGCTTCATTACCAGTTTGTAGGCCTACACTGCAGAGTTCTAGCTTCATTACCAGTTTGTAGGGCTACACTGCAGAGTTCTAGCTTCATTACCAGTTTGTAGGGCTACACTGCAGAGTTCTAGCTTCATTACCAGTTTGTAGGCCTACACTGCAGAGTTCTAGCTTCATTACCAGTTTGTAGGGCTACACTGCAGAGTTCTAGCTTCATTACCAGTTTGTAGGCCTACACTGCAGAGTTCTAGCTTCATTACCAGTTTGTAGGCCTACACTGCAGAGTTCTAGCTTCATTACCAGTTTGTAGGCCTACACTGCGGAGTTCTAGCTTCATTACCAGTTTGTAGGCCTACACTGCGGAGTTCTAGCTTCATTACCAGTATGTTGGCCTACACTGCAGAGTTCTAGCTTCATTACCAGTTTGTAGGGCTACACTGCAGAGTTCTAGCTTCATTACCAGTTTGTAGGCCTACACTGCAGAGTTCTAGCTTCATTACCAGTTTGTAGGCCTACACTGCGGAGTTCTAGCTTCATTACCAGTATGTTGGCCTACACTGCAGAGTTCTAGCTTCAAAATCAATACCAGACTCTCTGAACTTTAAAAATGCATGATTTTCTCCAACAGCGCTCAGACATCCATATAGCTTTCTCCATAACCTTCTCCTACAGCGCTCAGACATTCATATAGCTTCCTCCATAACCTTCTCCTACAGCGCTCAGACATCCATATAGCTTCCTTCATAACCTTCTCCTACAGCGCTCAGACATCCATATAGCTTCCTTCATAACCTTCTCCTACAGCGCTCAGACATCCATATAGTTTCCTCCTTAACCTTCTCCTACAGCGCTCAGACATCCACATAGCTTCCTTCATAAACAGTAGTGGGAGACAAGCAACCATTTCGAAGACAACCATCTAGTCTGCGACCGAAATGACACCCTCCTCCCTATTTAGTGCACTCCTTTTGACCAGAGCCCTATGGGCCCCAGTGAAAGCTAGTACACTATATAGAGAATAGGGTGCCAATTGGGACACCTAGTAGTCATATCCTCTTCACTATTAATGATTCACAAAGTCAGCAGCAGCTATGCATTATTAACCAGCTACATCTCAGACAACGGTCGAGTGAAACGGAACCCCCTCCCACCAACATTCCATCCAGTGAGCTGTTAACCCAACATTCCATCCAGTGAGCTGTTAACCCAACATTCCATCCAGTGAGCTGTTAACCCAACATTCCATCCAGTGAGCTGTTAACCCAACATTCCATCCAGTGAGCTGTTAACCCAACATCCCCCCGTAGATAGACAACGTCATCGTCACCCAGCTTTAGAAACACTACCTGTCCTAGACAGGTTAATTAACATCCCCCCGTAGATAGACAGTAGGAAGACAACGTCACCCTGCTTTAGAAACACTACCTGTCCCAGACAGATTAATTAACATTCCCCCGTAGATAGACAGTAGGAAGACAACGTCACCCTGCTTTAGAAACACTACCTGTCCTAGACAGGTTAATTAACATTCCCCCGTAGATAGACAGTAGGAAGACAACGTCATCGTCACCCTGCTTTAGAAACACTACCTGTCCTAGACAAGTTAATTAACATCCCCCCGTAGATAGACAGTAGGAAGACAACGTCACCCTGCTTTAGAAACACTACCTGTCCTAGACAGGTTAATTAACATTCCCCCGTAGATAGACAGTAGGAAGACAACGTCACCGTAACCCTGCTTTAGAAACACTGCCTGTCCCAGACAGGTTAATTAACATTCCCCCGTAGATAGACAGTAGGAAGACAACGTCACCCTGCTTTAGAAACACTACCTGTCCTAGACAGGTTAATTAACATCCCCCCCGTAGATAGACAGTAGGAAGACAACGTCACCGTAACCCTGCTTTAGAAACACTACCTGTCCCAGACAGGTTAATTAACATTCCCCCGTAGATAGACAGTAGGAAGACAACGTTACCATAACCCTGCTTTAGAAACACTACCTGTCCTAGACAGGTTAATTAACATCCCCCCGTAGATAGACAGTAGGAAGACAACGTCACCGTAACCCTGCTTTAGAAACACTACCTGTCCCAGACAGGTTAATTAACATTCCCCCGTAGATAGACAGTAGGAAGACAACGTCACCGTAACCCTGCTTTAGAAACACTACCTGTCCTAGACAGGTTAATTAACATTCCCCCGTAGATAGACAGTAGGAAGACAACGTCACCCTGCTTTAGAAACACTACCTGTCCTAGACAGGTTAATTAACATTCCCCCGTAGATAGACAGTAGGAAGACAACGTCACCGTAACCCTGCTTTAGAAACACTACCTGTCCTAGACAGGTTAATTAACATTCCCCCGTAGATAGACAATAGGAAGACAACGTCACCGTAACCCTGCTTTAGAAACACTACCTGTCCTAGACAGGTTAACCCAACATCCCCCGTAGATAGACAGTAGGAAGACAACGTCACCGTAACCCTGCTTTAGAAACATTACCTGTCCTAGGTTAATTAACATCCCCCCGTAGATAGACAGTAGGAAGACAACGTCACCCTGCTTCAGAAACACTACCTCGTTCCTACATAATGTATAATGTACACTGTAATAGATAATGCATCGGCACTAATGTATAATGTACACTGTAATAGATAATGCATCGGCACTAATGTATAATGTACACGGTAATAGATAATGCATCGGCATTACATCTTAGGCATCAGCACCAATGCGAAATCGGTGCCCCGCGTCATCATTCTGAGACGGAAGTAGAGAAGGAGACAATAGAGACATAATGAAATGAAAAGGGATGTGGGAAGGAAGGAAAAAAAACACTTACCGCAAACAGAGATCCCTGATAGACACATGCTCCTGTGGGAGTGAGGAGAAAACCAACCAAGTTAACATAAAGTTCAAAGGTCATTCTAGTACAATTACAAGTATGCACTTAAGGTCTTCTACCTACAGTTGAAGTCGGAAGTTTACATACACTTATGCTGGAGTCATTAAAACTCATTTTTTAACCACTCCACAAATTTCTTGATAACAAACTATAGTTTTGGCAAGTCGTTTAGGACATCTACTTTGTGTATGACACAAGTCATTTAAAAAAAAAAAGTTTACAGACAGATTGTTTCACTTATAATTCACTGTATCACAATTCCAGTGAGTCAGAAGTTTACATGCACTAAGTTGACTGTGCCTTTAAACAGCTTGGAACATTCCAGAAAATGATGTCAAGGCTTTAGAAGCTTCTGATAGGCTAATGGACATCTTTTGAGTCAATTGGAGGCGTACCTGTGGATGTATTTCAAGGTCTACCTTCAAACTCAGTACCTCTTTGGGAAAATCATAAGAAATCAGCCAAGACCTCAGAAAAAAAATTGTAGACCTCTACAAGTCTGGTTCATCCTTGGGAACAAGTTCCAAACGCCTGAAGGTACCATGTTCATCTGTACAAACAATAGTACGCAAGTATAAACACCATGGGACCACGCAGCCGTCATACCGCTCAGGAAGGAGACGCGTTCTGTCTCCTAGAGATGAACTTACATTGGTGAAAAAAGTGCAAATCAATCCCAGAACAACAGCAAAGGACCTTGTGAAGATGCTGGAGGAAACAGGTACAAAAGTATCTATATGCAGAGTAAAACGATTTCTATATCAACATAACCTGAAAGGCTGCTCAGCAAGGAAGAAGCCACTGCTCCAAAACCGCCATAGAAAAGACAGACTACGGTTTGCAACTGCACATGGGGACAAAGATCGTACTTTTTGGAGAAATGTCCTCTGGTCTGATGAAACAAAAATAGAACTGTTTGGCCTTAATGAGGAAGAAGGGGGAGGCTTGCAAGCCAAAGAACACCATCCCAACCATGAAGCATGAGGGTGGCAGCATCATGTTGTGGGGGGGCTTTGCTGCAGAAGTGACTGGTTCACTTCACAAAATAGATGGCATCCTGAGGAAGGGAAATTATGTGGATATATTGAAGCAACATCTCAAGACATCAGTCAGGAAGTTAAAGCTTGGTCATAAATGGGTCTTCCAAATGGACAATGACCCCAATGATACTGCCAAAGTTGGGGCAAAATGGCTTAAGGACAACAAAGTCAAGGTATTGGAGTGGCCATTACAAAGCCCTGACCTCAACCCTATAGAAAATGTGTGGGCAGAACTGAAAAAGCGAGTGCGAGCAAGGAGGCCTACAAACCTGACTCAGTTACACCAGCTCTGTCAGGAGGAATGGGCCAAAAATTCACCCAACTTATTGTGGGAAGCTTGTGGAAGGCTACCCGAAACGTTTGACCCAAGTTAAACAATGTAAAGGCAATGCTACCAAATACTAATTAAGTCTATGTAAACTTATGACCCACTGGGAATGTGATGAAAGAAATAAAAGCTGAAAGAAATCATTCTCTCTACTATTATTCTGACATCACACATTCTTAAAATAAAGTGGTGATCCTAATTGACCTAAGACAGGGAATTTTTACGAGGATTAAATGTCAGGAATTGTGAAAAAACTGAGTTTAAATGTAGTTGGCTGAGGTGTATGTAAACTTCCGACTTTAACTGTACATCAATATGACACTAGGTAAATGGTCCTACAGCACGTGTCCCCACCGGAGTCAGTGAGATGAACTTACTCTGAATTTCACAGTAGGTTGTAGCCATTCAAAAAAAAGGTAAGCTGTGATTTAAACAATGGAGTGGCCATATAATTATCCTTGCTCAATTGGAAGAGTTAATCGTTGAGAAAAACCAAACTATTGTTGCTGTGGCTGTGTGTGCACACGCTTCAATACCTCTGGAACTGGGGCTGACCCAAAATGACTCAGGAAATCTGATCTTGGGAAAGTGTCACTCTTGAGAGTTGAACAGACTTCACACTGTCACAACACTGGAAGTGAACAACGGTGGTGTAGATGTGACCAACCATCTGTCGTCTGTCGACACATACAGTGCTTTCTGTTTGTGTATACAGTTGACTATAGAATACTATAGTACTTACTACAGTGCCTTCGGAAAGTATTCAGACCCCTTGAATTGTTCCACATTTTATGACGTTACAGCCTGATACTAATTTGTTTAAATATATTTTAAAAAAAATCTTTCATCAATCTACACACTGCCATATTAGTGTTGTTTTAATGGGGCTGCCTTAGTAGTGTTGTTTTAATGGGGCTGCCATATTAGTGTTGTTTTAATGGGGCTGCCATATTAGTGTTGTTTTAATGGGGCTGCCATATTAGTGTTGTTTTAATGGGGCTGCCATATTAGTGTTGTTTTAATGGGGCTGCCATATTAGTGCTGTTTTAATGGGGCTGCCATATTAGTGCTGTTTTAATGGGGCTGCCATATTAGTGCTGTTTTAATGGGGCTGCCATATTAGTGCTGTTTTAATGGGGCTGCCATATTAGTGCTGTTTTAATGGGGCTGCCATATTAGTGCTGTTTCAATGGGGCTGCCATATTAGTGTTGTTTTAATGGGGCTGCCATATTAGTGTTGTTTTAATGGGGCTGCCATATTAGTGCTGTTTTAATGGGGCTGCCATATTAGTGCTGTTTTAATGGGGCTGCCATATTAGTGTTGTTTTAATGGGGCTGCCATATTAGTGTTGTTTTAATGGGGCTGCCATATTAGTGTTGTTTTAATGGGGCTGCCATATTAGTGCTGTTTTAATGGGGCTGCCATATTAGTGCTGTTTTAATGGGGCTGCCATATTAGTGTTGTTTTAATGGGGCTGCCATATTAGTGCTGTTTTAATGGGGCTGCCATATTAGTGCTGTTTTAATGGGGCTGCCATATTAGTGTTGTTTTAATGGGGCTGCCATATTAGTGCTGTTTTAATGGGGCTGCCATATTAGTGCTGTTTTAATGGGGCTGCCATATTAGTGCTGTTTTAATGGGGCTGCCATATTAGTGCTGTTTTAATGGGGCTGCCATATTAGTGTTGTTTTAATGGGGCTGCCATATTAGTGTTGTTTTAATGGGGCTGCCATATTAGTGTTGTTTTAATGGGGCTGCCATAGTAGTGTTGTTTTAATGGGGCTGCCAAATTAATGTTGTTTTAATGGGGCTGCCATATTAGTGTTGTTTTGAAGGGGTTGCCATAGTAGTGTTGTTTTAATGGGGCTGCCAAATTAGTGTTGTTTTAATGGGGCTGCCATATTAGTGTTGTTTTGAAGGGGTTGCCATAGTTGTACAGCACCCCTGACTAAGCACCCCCTTAGTCCACTGAGCTAGGCATTCCTTAAGATTTTAGGTCTCAAGTAAAGTTACCGAAAATAAACCTCTTCAAATTGATTATGGCAGCCCCCTCTACAAATATTTTTGGCTGTTATAATGTATTATAAATTCTATTGTTAAGCCTCACACATGCTTATAACAGGTAACAAAACACACCTGCAGGCTGTCAGTAAAGTGTGATAGCCACAGGTCTCTCTGTGGAGTCACAGGTCTCTCTGTGGAGTCACAGGTCTCTCTGTGGAGCCACAGGTCTCTCTGTGGAGGCACAGGTCTCTGTGGAGCCACAGGTCTCTCTGTGGAGCCACGGGTCTCTCTGTGATAGTCACAGGTCTCTCTGTGATAGTCACAGGTCTCTCTGTGGAGCCACAGGTCTCTCTGTGGAGCCACAGGTCTCTCTCATTTATTGAATTCAAGTCTGACCGAGTCGCCCTGTGGGAGAGGGCACCAAATCCACAGCGAAGCCTTATTGCCGTATGCTCCTGCAGAGACGTCTTACTGTGGCCCCACATTTCAATATCAGATGGTGGGGGTTATAATGCAATGTTTCCTAATTCATTTGACTGAACCTTGATAGAATACGCATTTCAATGACAAGGTAAAAGCCTAGGGTTATTATATTTGGGTTATAGTAAAGCAAGTTTATTTAGGGCATGGTTGTGAGTGACTCCCTGTGGGGCATTTGATCAATTCAATCTGAATCGGACAGATTGCAGATTAGAATGTGAATATAATGTCTGAGCAGTAATTACGAGTCATTCAGATGCTGATTCTGAAATGGGACATTTCTTCCTACAGGGAAAAGATAGCAAAGGAGCCAACTGGTTTAGATTATTAGACTGAGTGGTTCATACCTGTGTAATAACAGATATATTCTATTCTTTAATGTAATAACGCCTTGAGTTATATTTCTGTTTTAGAATGTCAGAACTAAATTGCCCAACCAGATAGAATGTTTGATGCAGAAAATATATATTTTTTAGCATCAACACAGTCAAATAGACTACATTTTGGCAACTTTGCGCAATCAACTAAATTATAAAGAATAGACCCATAGCCTATAACATTTTTGTAGACATACTAGATATGTTATTTCCATAATCAATTAATATATTGTTAATTCGCTTGACTTAAGAGCCAAAATACCCACCTTGTATTCCTGGAGTGGCGGTGAGAATTCCAGCCAAAGCGGCTACGAAGATCCATCCTAAACCCATGTTCACCGCATGCATACAAGACATTAAATCCAACGGTGCTGAATGCAGTATCTTTCTAGATCAAATCACACCGATTCTCAAATATAATTATTGGTTCCCCGAAGTTCCAGATAAACAACAACACCGGGAAAAGTAGGCAGTGTATGTTTGACCTGGCTAGAGAATAGTTCGCATGTTGAGCTACGCGTAAAGACAGCGGGTAGGACCAACGGGGACCGTCTCTCCCTCTCTGATAAACGGTGCGTGTCTGGACTCTGGAGAAAAGGGAATGCCGACCCAACTGTTCGCGTTCGGCGAAACTTCAAGACAAAAAAAAAAACGCAGGTGTCATCGACCGTGGATTTAAAAGCGGTACACCATGACGACCGGGGCGAAAATCCCTCTGGAAACCATATAATTATCCAGTGACCTCCGCTGCGCAAGAAGCGGGCCGACGCGGTAAAGTTACTTGCTATACAGCCTCTCCTCTCTCCAAACTGACTCACTCCACCGGGAGGATAAAACGCAGTAGGGATAGAAATGTATGATGTGCGGTCTGCTCACAATGAATACAAGATAGGGCGATGCATATGCCCCCATTTGAAAACGACAGCTAGTTTACATATCTCTCATTCCTATAACGTCATGCTTGAACGGGCCCGATATGATATGCTACTACCATAATGTTATTACGAGTTCAAATTAAATCAAATCACATGTTATTAGTCACATGGTTAGCAGATGTTAATGCGAGTGTAGCGAAATGCTTGTGCTTCTAGTTCAGACAATGCAGTAATATCTAAAAAGTAATCTAACCTAAGGATTTCACAACAACTACCTAACACACACAAGTGTAAAGGAATGAATAAGAATATGTACATAAAAAATATATGAATGAGCGATGGCCGAACGGCAAAGGCAAGATGCAGTAGATGGTATAGAGTACAGTATATACATATGAAATGAGTAATGTAGGGTATGTAAACATATAAAAGTGGCATTGTTTAAAGTGGCTAGTGATAGATTACATCAAGATAGCAAGATGCAGTAGATGGTATAGAGTACAGTATATACATATGAAATGAGTAATGTAGGGTATGTAAACATGATATAAAGTGGCTAGTGATACACTTATTACATCAATTTTTTTCATTATTTAAGTGGCTAAAGATTTGAGTTAATATGTTGAGTTCTATTAGGGGCAATGGTGTAAAACGACATGAACACTCCTTTGGGAAATAGCTGTATTGTAGCTATTGTATTATAGTGTTTAGACATTAGGCATAAATAATATTGGCTACTTGATTCAATGACCACTGTGGTCAATCTCAGTCTATTCAGAGAGCGCAGTCTGAGCTGAGATTCCTGGGGGGGTGGTCACGTGGGAGCAACCTAATAATCAACGGCAAAACGCTTTTTTGTCCCCAGCCATTTGAAGCCAAGAAAATACATCCAAAAGACTCGTGGACTTTTCCATTTGAAAACAACATTTGCCACCTCTGCCCCATGCATGCGTGAGATCCTCAGCGTTCTCTCCAAGTGAAAGTTGTCTATGTGCATCGCTGCGGGAAGGGGAACTAAAACAATCAGAAGTTTTTTAATAAATATGATTATTTTCACAAACAGCAGTGCACTTGGCCTTTAATAGTTCAGTATTAGAGGACCGATATAGCCATTTGTAGCAGGGCACTCCCAAACATCTTCCCCGTGGCTATGGCTATCTGCAACGGAAAATGCTATTAAACGAAGCCATTTAGATTGGGATTGGCTTTCTATCCAAATGCATCACCCTAAAAGTGATCTGAACGACTGTCTATCCAAATGCATCACCCTAAATGTGAGCTGAACTACTGTCTATCTAAAAGCCAATCATTGTGAATCCACGTGTTTATTTATTCATTCACCTTGATGGACTGATTACATCCAGACAGCTGATATTTAAGTGAGGCTCAGACTTGAACAGACCATAATAATCGTTGAACTGTTAATACATGGTGATACTGCCATCTGGTGTTACAAAAGAGGAACTGCATTCAGTCAGTGTATCGTTCCCTGGCCTATACAATATTATATTAATAGCAATTACATTTATAATGTTAGTTATTGAGCAGAAACTCTTATCCAGCAGTCTCCTTCAGCCATGCTTTACTCACAAGATCACATTCCATACCAGGGAACATTATCCAGTAGTCTCCTTCAGCCATCCTTTACTCACAAGAACACATTCCATACCAGGGAACATTATCCAGTAGTCTCCTTCAGCCATCCTTTACTCACAAGAACACATTCCATACCAGGGAACATTATCTAGTGGTCTCCTTCAGCCATCCTTTACCCACAAGATCACATTCCATACCAGGGAACATTATCTAGTGGTCTCCTTCAGCCATCCTTTACCCACAAGATCACATTCCATACCAGGGAACATTATCTAGTGGTCTCCTTCAGCCATCCTTTACCCACAAGATCACATTCCATACCAGGGAACATTATCCAGTAGTCTCCTTCAGCCATCCTTTACTCACAAGAACACATTCCATACCAGGGAACATTATCTAGTGGTCTCCTTCAGCCATCCTTTACCCACAAGATCACATTCCATACCAGGGAACATTATCTAGTGGTCTCCTTCAGCCATCCTTTACCCACAAGATCACATTCCATACCAGGGAACATTATCTAGTGGTCTCCTTCAGCCATCCTTTACCCACAAGATCACATTCCATACCAGGGAACATTATCTAGTGGTCTCCTTCAGCCATCCTTTACCCACAAGATCACATTCCATGCCAGGGAACATTATCCAGAGTGATTTAAAAGTCAATTCTAAATATGAAAATGTCCACAAGACAGTCAGTAAACCATAATAATCATCATATTTTATTCAATACAATATACACAGTCAGTAAAACATCAAATCACAAGGAACACTTCAAGCATCCTTATTCGTTGGGGTTTTCAGTACGAGTTCTTCACTCTTAAAGAGCAGGGCTTCACTCGACTGACTACTGACGATCGCTCGCTCTACGAAATGTCCTGCGGAGGCAAAGGGAAGAGAGAAGGGGGTGTCAGATATAGCTCGGCACGGTGCCTAGGTCTAGTCTATTGGTAGAGCTGCCGTCCCTGATCCACATACACCCCGGAGCAGAGGGGGATCCTCCCCCTTTCCCGTCCCTCTAACCACTCTTAAAAATGTTCCTTCATTTCATAATAATAAAAATACTAAGTAGGGAATTCCATGTAGATGTACCTATAGACAGCTGTTCTAGTCTTCTGGGTTCTAAGTAGGGAATTCCATGTAGATGTACCTATAGACAGCTGTTCTAGTCTTCTGGGTTCTAAGTAGGGAATTCCATGTAGATGTACCTATAGACAGCTGTTCTAGTCTTCTGGGTCCTAAGTAGGGGATTCCATGTAGATGTACCTATAGACAGCTGTTCTAGTCTTCTGGGTTCTAAGTAGGGGATTCCATGTAGATGTACCTATAGACAGCTGTTCTAGTCTTCTGGGTTCTAAGTAGGGGATTCCATGTAGATGTACCTACAGACAGCTGTTCTAGTCTTCTGGGTTCTAAGTAGGGAATTCCATGTAGATGTACCTATAGACAGCTGTTCTAGTCTTCTGGGTCCTAAGTAGGGGATTCCATGTAGATGTACCTATAGACAGCTTACATTGTTTAAGGGATATATCAGTGGAGACCACCTCTTCCTGGTCAGTAGGAGACACTATATTACATTGTTTAAGGGATATATCAGTGGAGACCACCTCTTCCTGGACAATAGGAGACACTATATTACATTGTTTAAGGGATATATTAGTGGAGACCACCTCTTTCAGGGCAATAGGAAACACCATATTTTTCTATATACTCAGCCAGGGAAAGGGAGAATCATGTCTAAACCAAATCAAAATGTATTTATATAGCCCTTCGTACATCAGCTGATATCTCAAAGTGCTGTACAGAAACCCAGCCTAAAACCCCAAACAGCAAGCAATGCAGGTGTAGAAGTGTAAACCAATTTAGGATGGTTCATTTTATAACTGGAGATTTAGCTGAATGTATCTATGATCTTCAATGCGTTTGGGAGCGATTGAGATACAGCAACATATCGTCAATGTATAACGAGATGACGTGATCAGCAGATTTTAGGGAAATTGGTGTTTTCATCGATTGACGAATTGCCTGGGCCATGAGTTCAATTTACAATAAAAAAATATCAAAGTATATTAAAAATACCTACCTATTGTTCACCTAATACATATTTTTTGCACTATTGGTTAGAGCCTATCAGTAAGCATTTCACTGTAAGGTCTACTACACCTGTTGTATTCAGCATTTCACTGTAAGGTCTACTACACCTGTTGTATTCAGCATTTCACTGTAAGGTCTACTACACCTGTTGTATTCAGCATTTCACTGTAAGGCCTACTACACCTGTTGTATTCAGCATTTCACTGTAAGGTCTACTACACCTGTTGTATTCAGCATTTCACTGTAAGGTCTACTACACCTGTTGTATTCAGCATTTCACTGTAAGGTCTACTACACCTGTTGTATTCAGCATTTCACTGTAAGGTCTACTACACCTGTTGTATTCAGCATTTCACTGTGAGGTCTACTACACCTGTTGTATTCAGCATTTCACTGTAAGGTCTACTACACCTGTTGTATTCAGCATTTCACTGTGAGGTCTACTACACCTGTTGTATTCAGCATTTCACTGTGAGGTCTACTACACCTGTTGTATTCAGCATTTCACTGTGAGGTCTACTACACCTGTTGTATTCAGCATTTCACTGTAAGGTCTACTACACCTGTTGTATTCAGCATTTCACTGTGAGGTCTACTACACCTGTTGTATTCAGCATTTCACTGTAAGGTCTACTACACCTGTTGTATTCAGCATTTCACTGTGAGGTCTACTACACCTGTTGTATTCAGCATTTCACTGTAAGGTCTACTACACCTGTTGTATTCAGCATTTCACTGTGAGGTCTACTACACCTGTTGTATTCAGCATTTCACTGTAAGGTCTACTACACCTGTTGTATTCAGCATTTCACTGTAAGGTCTACTACACCTGTTGTATTCAGCATTTCACTGTAAGGTCTACTACACCTGTTGTATTCAGCATTTCACTGTAAGGTCTACTACACCTGTTGTATTCAGCATTTCACTGTAAGGTCTACTACACCTGTTGTATTCAGCATTTCACTGTAAGGTCTACTACACCTGTTGTATTCAGCATTTCACTGTAAGGTCTACTACACCTGTTGTATTCAGCATTTCACTGTAAGGTCTACTACACCTGTTGTATTCAGCATTTCACTGTAAGGTCTACTACACCTGTTGTATTCAGCATTTCACTGTAAGGTCTACTACACCTGTTGTATTCAGCATTTCACTGTAAGGTCTACTACACCTGTTGTATTCAGCATTTCACTGTAAGGTCTACTACACCTGTTGTATTCAGCATTTCACTGTAAGGTCTACTACACCTGTTGTATTCAGCATTTCACTGTAAGGTCTACTACACCTGTTGTATTCAGCATTTCACTGTAAGGTCTACTACACCTGTTGTATTCAGCATTTCACTGTAAGGTCTACTACACCTGTTGTATTCAGCATTTCACTGTAAGGTCTACTACACCTGTTGTATTCAGCATTTCACTGTAAGGTCTACTACACCTGTTGTATTCAGCATTTCACTGTGAGGTCTACTACACCTGTTGTATTCAGCATTTCACTGTAAGGTCTACTACACCTGTTGTATTCAGCATTTCACTGTGAGGTCTACTACACCTGTTGTATTCATCATTTCACTGTAAGGTCTACTACACCTGTTGTATTCAGCATTTTACTGTAAGGTCTACTACACCTGTTGCATTCAGCATTTCACTGTAAGGTCTACTACACCTGTTGTATTCAGCATTTCACTGTAAGGTCTACTACACCTGTTGTATTCAGCATTTCACTGTAAGGTCTACTACACCTGTTGTATTCAGCATTTCACTGTAATGTCTACTACACCTGTTGTATTCAGCATTTCACTGTAAGGTCTACTACACCTGTTGTATTCAGCATTTCACTGTAAGGTCTACTACACCTGTTGTATTCAGCATTTCACTGTGAGGTCTACTACACCTGTTGTATTCAGCATTTCACTGTGAGGTCTACTACACCTGTTGTATTCAGCATTTCACTGTAAGGTCTACTACACCTGTTGTATTCAGCATTTCACTGTAAGGTCTACTACACCTGTTGTATTCAGCATTTCACTGTGAGGTCTACTACACCTGTTGTATTCAGCACTTCACTGTAAGGTCTACTACACCTGTTGTATTCAGCATTTCACTGTAAGGTCTACTACACCTGTTGTATTCAGCATTTCACTGTGAGGTCTACTACACCTGTTGTATTCAGCATTTCACTGTAAGGTCTACTACACTTGTTGTATTCAGCATTTCACTGTGAGGTCTACTACACCTGTTGTATTCAGCATTTCACTGTAAGGTCTACTACACCTGTTGTATTCAGCATTTCACTGTGAGGTCTACTACACCTGTTGTATTCAGCATTTCACTGTAAGGTCTACTACACCTGTTGTATTCAGCATTTCACTGTGAGGTCTACTACACCTGTTGTATTCAGCATTTCACTGTGAGGTCTACTACACCTGTTGTATTCAGCATTTCACTGTAAGGTCTACTACACCTGTTGTATTCAGCATTTCACTGTAAGGTCTACTACACCTGTTGTATTCAGCATTTCACTGTAAGGTCTACTACACCTGTTGTATTCAGCATTTCACTGTAAGGTCTACTACACCTGTTGTATTCAGCATTTCACTGTGAGGTCTACTACACCTGTTGTATTCAGCATTTCACTGTAAGGTCTACTACACCTGTTGTATTCAGCATTTCACTGTGAGGTCTACTACACCTGTTGTATTCAGCATTTCACTGTAAGGTCTACTACACCTGTTGTATTCGGCGCACGAGACAAATAAACTTTGATTTGATGTTTGTCAAATCAAATGAATTCATCATCATCATGGTAGGTACATACCGAAGCTAGCCGGCCGGTGGGAGCAGACATCCTCGACGACAGTCTGCATGTTGGCTATAAGCTGTTCCTTGGGCATGTCCAGCTGTGGCGAGGAAAAATGTTAAGCAGTTTTTATTTTTTCTGTTAAAAAGTAGACTCAGCGAAATGACTTTGCCACGAGTAGCATCGTATCCATTGCTATTAGCGAGATAATGTGATTAGTACTGAATACAAGGTAAACCAGTGGATTCTTCACACAACACACTAACAGACAGGGATGGACTGGCTCTGACTGCGGGTAACTCTTTTACCCAGGAGCCACTGCGGGAAAGAAATCAGAAGAAGAAATCACTGCGAAAATATCAATTTCAAGCTTTAAAATAACAACCATACTATAGAAAAGCAAGCTTTGTTTTTATACTGAAAGACCCTCAGGCTTGACTGACTGATCCGTTTTCTAGCAGTGGTTCTGGTACCAGCCTTGACTTCTTTGACTGATTGACTGATCCGTTTTCTAGTAGTGGTTCTGGTACCAGCCTTTACTTTGACTGAGTGAGCCGTTTTCTAGTAGTGGTTCTGGTACCAGCCTTTACTTTGACTGAGTGAGTCGTTTTCTAGTAGTAGTTCTGGTACCAGCCTTTACTTTGACTGAGTGAGTCGTTTTCTAGTAGTGGTTCTGGTACCAGCCTTTACTTTGACTGACTGATCCGTTTTCTAGTAGTGGTTCTGGTACCAGCCTTTACTTCTTTGACTGAGTGAGTCGTTTTATAGTAGTGGTTCTGGTACCAGCCTTTACTTTGACTGAGTGAGTCGTTTTCTAGTAGTAGTTCTGGTACCAGCCTTTACTTCTTTGACTGAGTGAGTCGTTTTCTAGTAGTAGTTCTGGTACCAGCCTTTACTTCTTTGACTGAGTGAGTCGTTTTCTAGTAGTAGTTCTGGTACCAGCCTTTACTTCTTTGACTGAGTGAGTCGTTTTCTAGTAGTGGTTCTGGTACCAGCCTTTACTTTGACTGAGTGAGTCGTTTTCTAGTAGTAGTTCTGGTACCAGCCTTTACTTTGACTGAGTGATCCGTTTTCTAGTAGTGGTTCTGGTACCAGCCTTTACTTTGACTGAGTGAGTCATTTTCTAGTAGTGGTTCTGGTACCAGCCTTTACTTCTTTGACTGACTGATCCGTTTTCTAGTAGTGGTTCTGGTACCAGCCTTTACTTTGACTGAGTGAGTCGTTTTCTAGTAGTGGTTCTGGTACCAGCCTTTACTTTGACTGAGTGAGTCGTTTTCTAGTAGTGGTTCTGGTACCAGCCTTTACTTCTTTGACTGAGTGAGTTGTTTTCTAGTAGTGGTTCTGGTACCAGCCTTTACTTCTTTGACTGAGTGAGTTGTTTTCTAGTAGTGGTTCTGGTACCAGCCTTTACTTCTTTGACTGAGTGAGTTGTTTTCTAGTAGTGGTTCTGGTACCAGCCTTTACTTCTTTGACTGAGTGAGTTGTTTTCTAGTAGTGGTTCTGGTACCAGCCTTTACTTCTTTGACTGACTGAGTGAGCCGTTTGTTCTACATTGTAGAATAATAGTGAAGATATCAAAACTATGAAATAACACATATGGAATCATGTAGTAACCAAAAAAAGGGTGGCTACTTTGAAGAAACTAAAATATATTTTGATTTGTTTGACACATGATACAATGTAGAAAATAGTAAAATAAAATAAAAACTTGAATGAGTAGGTGTCCAAACTTTTGGCTGGTACTTTAAATATATACATATACACAATTTGAATAGCAGGACACCGTAAAGTCCACTATCCCTCTGAAGAGCATTATGTTGGAAGCACCTCTATGAGTGAGGCTGTTTGAGAAGGTTCGAATCCTAAGAAACCTGCCTTACACATTGTTGGAATTACAATAGACCAACATAGCTACTGTAGTAGGTCAACGCTGTGTACTGGGACACCTTGGTAGAGCATTGTGGTACTCATGTGAATTTGTTTTCTTTTTTGCCAATAGCTACTTTTCTTACTGAGGAGTTGGCAACACTGCTCCCAACACCTTCAGACTTACCGTTCCTACTCTAGTGATGACAGCGTCCTTCAGACTTACCGTTACTACTCTAGTGATGACAGCGTTCCTACTCTAGTGATGACAGCGTTCCTTCAGACTTACCGTTCCTTCTCTAGTGATGACAGCGTTCCTTCAGACTTACCGTTCCTTCTCTAGTGATGACAGCGTTCCTACTCTAGTGATGACAGCGTTCCTTCAGACTTACCGTTCCTACTCTAGTGATGACAGGGTTCCTACTCTAGTGATGACAGCGTTCCTTCAGACTTACCGTTCCTTCTCTAGTGATGACAGCGTTCCTACTCTAGTGATGACAGCGTTCCTTCAGACTTACCGTTCCTACTCTAGTGATGACAGGGTTCCTACTCTAGTGATGACAGCGTTCCTTCAGACTTACCGTTCCTTCTCTAGTGATGACAGCGTTCCTACTCTAGTGATGACAGCGTTCCTTCAGACTTACCGTTCCTTCTCTAGTGATGACAGCGTTCCTACTCTAGTGATGACAGTGTTCCTTCAGACTTACCGTTACTACTCTAGTGATGACAGCGTTCCTACTCTAGTGATGACAGCGTTCCTTCAGACTTACCGTTCCTTCTCTAGTGATGACAGCGTTCCTACTCTAGTGATGACAGCGTTCCTTCAGACTTACCGTTCCTTCTCTAGTGATGACAGCGTTCCTACTCTAGTGATGACAGCGTCCTTCAGACTTACCGTTCCTACTCTAGTGATGACAGCGTCCTTCAGACTTACCGTTCCTACTCTAGTGATGACAGCGTTCCTACTCTAGTGATGACAGCGTTCCTTCAGACTTACCGTTCCTACTCTAGTGATGACAGCGTTCCTACTCTAGTGATGACAGCGTTCCTTCAGACTTACCGTTCCTTCTCTAGTGATGACAGCGTTCCTACTCTAGTGATGACAGCGTTCCTACTCTAGTGATGACAGCGTTCCTTCAGACTTACCGTTCCTTCTCTAGTGATGACAGCGTTCCTACTCTAGTGATGACAGCGTTCCTACTCTAGTGATGACAGCCGTCCTACTCTAGTGATGACAGTGTTCCTTCAGACTTACCGTTCCTTCTCTAGTGATGACAGCGTCCTTCAGACTTACCGTTACTACTCTAGTGATGACAGCGTTCCTACTCTAGTGATGACAGCGTTCCTTCAGACTTACCGTTCCTTCTCTAGTGATGACAGCGTTCCTACTCTAGTGATGACAGCGTTCCTACTCTAGTGATGACAGCGTTCCTTCAGACTTACCGTTCCTTCTCTAGTGATGACAGCGTTCCTACTCTAGTGATGACAGCGTTCCTACTCTAGTGATGACAGCCGTCCTACTCTAGTGATGACAGTGTTCCTTCAGACTTACCGTTACTACTCTAGTGATGACAGCGTCCTTCAGACTTACCGTTCCTACTCTAGTGATGACAGCGTTCCTACTCTAGTGATGACAGCATTCCTTCAGACTTACCGTTCCTACTCTAGTGATGACAGCGTCCTTCTCCACTGCATACTCATGGCCAGTCTTGAACAACTCCAGCATCTTGGGAATGTCGACTCCAACCGACCCTGAAACAGTGAGACAGACAGACAGACAGATAGACAGACAGACAGAGAGAGAGAGAGAGAGAGAGACAGAGAGAGAAAGACAGACAGAGCACGTGAGAGAGACAGACAGAGAGACAGACAGACAGAGAAAGACAGACAGAGAGAGAAATATGGTTGTCATGTACTCCTAACTTCTACCTCTCTGAGCCTGGTTCCTCTCAAGTAAAGCTGGGGGGCTTAAAAACAGAAAACACCGACCACTTACCGCAGGCATTTTGTTGACAGTGTTCATTACGATAAGTACGTTAGCCTATTCTAGAGAAACGCAACGTTTCGAATTAAATACATTTTTGCTAACATGAATGATATTTAAAGGATGGCTACAACCATCAAACTAGCAGTGGTTCATGGGATAATAAAATAACCGTGGTACAAATGAATGTTAGAAACTAAAATGTATCATTGAATCGCATCGATTCAGTCAATTTGTTACAGTATGGATTTTTGTTAATATTTCCTCTACGTTTCTTTCTTCCAGGGAATTTCTTTGCCACTGTGCTTCTGATTGCTCTTTGGGGGATCTAAGGCGGGTTACTGTAAAGAACTTTCGTAAAGTGGACTGTATATGCAAATACAATTTGATTGATTGGTTGGTTGGTTGGTTGGTTGGTTGATTGGTTGATTACTGGAGTGTGACCTACCTCTCTTGTTCTTCGGGAACTTCTTTCGCAGTTTGTTCTTCAACGGCAGTAGTTTGGAGATCATGTCTGGGACCGCTACGTAGAAATCTGCATCCACTTCATCATCTAAGATCTACAATCATTAAGGACAACGGGTTGAGACATGAACTAAAACTAATGTGTGTGTAGGGGGTGGGGGGGGGGGGGGGGGGTGGCGGGTGGCAGAGAGAGAGAGACACAGAGACACAGAAAGACAGACAGAGAGAGAGAGAGACACACACAGAGACAGAGAAAGACAGACAGAGACACAGAGACTTGTGAAACTCACTTTCTGTACAAGGTCGGCCCCTCCCACAAACGCAGCTCCGTTCTCCTGGGCTACTTTAACTTGATCAGGATTCTGTACAGAAATAGACATAATAGACACAGTGTCATTTATTTACACAGTAATATCGTATGAGCACAATGCATGGGACCTATCCTGACATGGGGGGGGCGCAGGATACAGCTGATGTAAACGGTACCGTGAAATGCAAGTGTCATGGAACGTTACGTTAAGTGTGTTTATTTTAACTAAGACTTCACCCCCTGTATAATAAATTATAGAGATATAATGTAATTTAGCAGACTTCACCCCCTGTATAATAAATTATAGAGATATAATGTAATTTAGCAGACTTCACCCCCTGTATAATAAATTATAGAGATATAATGTAATTTAGCAGACTTCACCCCCTGTATAATAAATTATAGAGATATAATGTAATTTAGCAGACTTCACCCCCTGTATAATAAATTATAGAGATATAATGTGTAATTTAGCGGGCGCTTAGAGTACAGTGACTGCATACATGTTTTGTTTGCGCAATGCGGGAATTGAACCCACGCCCTTGATGTTGCTAGCGATACTTTCTTACTGTGGCACACAGAGGAGCCTCATGCTAGTTGACATACAGATTGTGTATTTTCATAAATCACCGCCAGCTCAACAAAAAATAATTTCAATAGAATGACGGATTAAAATTATTATTTTTAAATGACAGCAATGTCCGTCAAGGAAGACACAGCAGATTGATCAATTGAATATTTAGTTAGGACGAAAAAGGGAGATGATCAAGTATAAACAGTAGTTGATAGTCAGATAATATACCTCTGTGAAAACCGCAACTTTGTTGACTTCTGTCTTGAACGGATGAGGCAAATGAACAGTGCTGACAAAGGGATCCACTTTTTTCTGGAAGAGAAGATTCAAACCAAGCAGGTAAATACTGTACATCTTTGTTCTGATTCAAACCAAACAGGTAATACTGTACATCTGTTCTGCTTCTAACCAAGCAGGGGAATACTGTACATCTTTGTTCTGCTGTGAACTCAAAGCCGACATAAAAAAACTATGTGCATAACAGATGGATGAAGAAATCTGGATTTGACTAAACAATATTTACCTTCCTAGACTTCCATGACAATGGTCACCATGACAACACAAAGTGTACTTCCCAAACGGCACACCAGCCAGTACGTAGTGCACTACTTTTGAACAGAGTCTTTAGGGCCCTGGTAAAAGTAGTGCACTATATAGGGAACAGGGTGCCATAGGGCTCTGGTGAAAGTAGTGCACTATATAGGGAACAGGGTGCCATAGGGATCTGGTCTAAAGTAGTGCACTATATAGGGAACAGGGTGGCATAGGGCCCTGGTGAAAGTAGTGCACTATATAGGGAACAGGGTGACATAGGGACCTGGTGAAAGTAGTGCACTATATAGGGAACAGGGTGGCATTTGAGACACAGCCCAACCTCTTCTTTAAATCAACTATTCAAATGTTTTCTTAGTTTCGGGTGCTCTGAAATTATTCTGCGTTTCAATCTATGATTGTTACACACATTTTTCAACTTTTGTATTAATGATACAGCACTGTGAGGAAGTACGTACACCCCCTGAAAAGTTGTGCATTTGATTTATTTATTTTTTTTACATATTTTGGAGATTAGGATATGTGATCTTCATTTCAACACTGACAGATAAAGGTACCCTAATACAACAAATAACACTCAAATTATATTTGCAACCATTTATTTAACACAATTCTACAGAAATTAAATGTCCTTGGGCAGAAAAAAACGAGTACAGCCCACTTCAATAGCTTGTCTTGCCCCAGAAATCACTTCAATAGCTTGTGTTGCCCCAGAAATCACTTCAATAACTTGTGTTGCCCCAGAAATCACTTCAATAGCTTGTCTTGCCCCAGAAATCACTCCCATAACTTGTCTTGCCCCAGAAATCACTTCAATAGCTTGTGTTGCCCCAGAAATCACTTCAATAACTTGTCTTGCCCCAGAAATCACTTCAATAGCTTGTGTTGCCCCAGAAATCACTTCATGTAGGCATTTCTTGTGACTATCAGTCGACTGGGAGGAGTTTTTGTTCACTCTTGCATGTCTCCCTCAGCTTTTCTACAGGATCAACACCTGGGCTTTGACTCCATAACCCTCAGTATTTCTACAGGATCAACACCTGGGCTTTGACTCCATAACCCTCAGTATTTCTACAGGATCAACACCTGGGATTTGACTCCATAACCCTCAGTATTTCTACAGGATCAACACCTGGGCTTTGACTCCATAACCCTACATTTCTACAAGTGGTGCTCTCTGAATGTTCAGACAGACACAGCATTGGCCAAACTCCCTCTTTCTATATGAATCTGGTTTCATCGTTCCCTGCAGGCATCAGCTCTGCCATAACCACAGCTAGACTGGAGTTCAGAAGACAAAACAAATTCAGAAGACAAAACAAGCGAGAGGAATTCCTTGAAGATATTCAACACCCCTTGTTAGGACAATAAGTTTAATTTAATTTTTGAAGCAAACTGCACCACTATCCTATCAAGGGTTGATGAATATCTTCACATCTTCAGTCTTGATCTGCTACACGGGGTGACAGGGTAGCCTAGTTGTTAGAGTGTTGGACTAGTAACCGGAAGGTTGCAAGTTCAAATCCCAGAGCTGACAAGGTACAAATCTGTCATTCTGCCCCTGAAAAGGCAGTTAACCCACTGTTCCTAGGCCGTCATTGAAAATAAGAATTTGTTCTTAACTGACTTGCCTAGTTAAATAAAGGTAAACAAACTAACACTGTTCATGAACAGTTGCTCAAAAAGCGAGGGAGTGATTTCTTTTCTCCGAAGAGAAGAACTACAAATGTTTTTAAAAAATCTGTTCTATAGTTCTATTTTGCTCGTCCGTACCTTTTTCTCCAGCTTCATGTCCAACTTGAGGTTGATATAAACAGGCTGGTCCATAGTTGTGTAGTCCAGCGTCTGGAAACTCTTCAGCATGTCCACGGCCACCGCGGTCTCGTACACCGGCTTGGGGTAGAACCTGGTCACGTACACGTCATCCACCGGCGCCCACGCCGTCAGCCCGTACGGTTTGTGACGACCTGTGTTGTCTATAGGCTTCCGCTCTCTCTTCTCTTCTTTCTCTTTCTCATCTTTTTTGTCTTTTTTAAATGTCCTGTGGAGAAAAAAACATGTTTGTGTTATTTCAATGTCCTGTAGAGAGAGAAAAATGTGTTTTTATTAAATATGTTAATTTTGGTATATTGTGTGATGAATTATAATGTTTTATACACATGTTTTATTATTCTGTTTGAATTGTAATGTACAGTCGTGGCCAAACGTTTTGAGAATGACAGAAATATACATTTTCACAGAGTCTGCTGCCTCAGTTTGTATGATGGCAATTTGCATATAGTCCAGAATGTTATGAAGAATGATCAGATGAATTGCAAATAATTGCAAAGTCCTTCTTTTCCATGCAAATGAATTGAATCCCCCAAAAAACATTTCAACTGCATTTTAGCACTGCCACAAAAGGACCAGCTGACATCATGTCAGTGATTCTCTCGTTAACACAGGTGTGAGTGTTGACGAGGACAAGGCTGGAGATCACTGTCATGCTGATTGAGTTCGAATAACAGACTGGAAGCTTCTAAGGGAGGGTGGTGCTTGGAATCATTGTTCTTCCTCTGTCAACCATGGTTACCTGCAAGGAAACACGTGCCGTCATCATTGCTTTGCACAAAAAGGGCTTCACAGGCAAGGATATTACTGCCAGTAAGATTGCACCTAAATCAACTATTTATCGGATCATCAAGAACTTCAAGGAGAGCGGTTCAATTGTTGTGAAGAAGGCTTCAGGGTGCACAAGAAAGTCCAGCAAGCGCCAGGACCGTCTCCTACAGTTGATTCAGCTGTGGGATCGGGGCACCATCAGTACAGAGCTTGCTCAGGAATGGCAGCAGGCAGGTGTGAGTGCATCTGCACGCACAGTGAGACGAAGACTTTTGGAGGATGGCCTGGTGTCAAGAAGGGCAGCAAAGAAGCCACTTCTCTCCAGGAAAAACATCAGGAACAGATTGATATTCTGCAAAAGGTACAGGAATTGGACTGCTGAGGACTGGGGTAAAGTCATTTTCTCTGATGAATCCCCTTTCTGATAGTTTGGGGCATCCGGAAAAAAGCTTGCCCGGAGAAGACAAGGTGAGCGCTACCATCAGTCCTGTGTCATGCCAACATTAAAGAATCCTGAGACCATTCATGTGTGGGTTTGTTTCTCAGCCAAGGGAGTGGGCTCACTCACAATTTTGCCTAAGAACACAGCCATGAATAAAGAATGGTACCAACACATCCTCCGAGAGCAACTTCTCCCAACCATCCAGGAACAGTTTGGTGACGAACAATGCCTTTTCTAGCATGATGGAGCACCTTGCCATAAGGCAAACGTGATAACTAAGTGGCTCGGGGAACAAAACATAGATATTTTGGGTCCATGGCCAGGAAACTCCCCAGACCTTAATCCCATTGAGAACTTGTGGTCAATCCTAAAGAGGCGCTGGACAAACAAAACCCCCAAATTCTGACAAACTCCAAGCATTGATTATGCAAGAATGGGCTGCCATCAGTCAGGATGTGGCCCAGAAGTTAATTGACAGCATAACAGGGTGGATTGCAGAGGTCATTCTCAAAAATGTTGTACACGACTGTAAAAATAGATGCTTCATCTCAATGGACTCCCTGTAGAGATGAAATATGTTTGTGATTTTTTTTGTCTGATGGTGAATAATAATGTCTAAGATAAATGCATGTGTAAATGCCCATTCAGTAAACAACACATTTTATATTCCATCTGACTCTGTGAACGGAGAACATTCGATGTGTGTGTGTGTGTGTGTGTGTTAAATGACTTACTTCGCGGCAGCATAGGTCCTAACAGGAAGATGTCTGAGTGCAACCGGAGAAACACTCTTATATGTTGGACCACCAGCCACCAGGAGATGTCTTTGGCATCCTGCTAAAACTAAGAGAAAACCAACCACATAGCAAGTCACTTCGAGCTGGAATCCTTAAATGGTGAATCAACCACATTAAATTTACGATATTACAACAAAGAAGTTAACGCAAACAACAAACAGTTTGATTTCTCCCTCAGACATCTAAGCATGCACGATATAAGAGCACAATATGTACAGTAATGTTCCCCCACAAGGCTGCGGGCCTTTCCTTAGCTTGGCAACAAAAACAATAACAGCAGTGAGATAACGCCGTTAAGATTTGACTTTTACCTCACCACATTCCTAAAGAAAAGAATGTACTTTTTACTCCATACATTTTCCCTGACAGCCAAAAGTACTTGTTACATTTCGAATGGTTAGAAGAAGGACACTGGTCCAATTCACACACTTATCAAGAGAACTTCCCTGGTCATCTCTTACTGCCTCTGATCTGGAGGACTCACTAAACAGAGAACATCCCTGGTCATCCCTACTGCCTCTGATCTGGTGGACTCACTAAACAGAGAACATCCCTGGTCATCCCTACTGCCTCTGATCTGGAGGACTCACTAAACAGAGAACATCCCTGGTCATCCCTACTGCCTCTGATCTGGAGGACTCACTAAACAGAGAACATCCCTGGTCATCCCTACTGCCTCTGATCTGGAGGACTCACTAAACAGAGAACATCCCTGGTCATCCCTACTGCCTCTGATCTGGAGGACTCACTAAACAGAGAACATCCCTGGTCATCCCTACTGCCTCTGATCTGGAGGACTCAGTAAACAGAGAACATCCCTGGTCATCCCTACTGCCTCTGATCTGGAGGACTCGGTAAACAGAGAACATGCCTGGTCATCCCTACTGCCTCTGATCTGGAGGACTCACTAAACAGAGAACATCCCTGGTCATCTCTTACTGCCTCTGATCTGGAGGACTCACTAAACACAAATCAATGTTTAATTATGCCCCTGGCTATCTGCTAATTAAATAAGGAATTTGAAATTAATTTATACTTTTGATACTTAAGGACATTTAAAACCAAATACTTTTTACTCTAGTAGTATTTCACTGGGTGACTTTCACTTGAGGGTAAATCCATTTCAAGTCAATAACTTTGACAGCACTTCTTATGGTTTGAAGGAAACCTTCCATTCATACAGTGTATTCAGAAAGTATTCAGACCCCTGTACTTTTTCCACATTTTGTTACGTTACAGCCTTATTCTAAAGTTGATAAAAAACGTTTTAACTCTCAATCTACATTCAATACCCCATAATGACAAAGCAAAAACAGGTTTAGACATTTTTGCAAATGCATTAAAAATACTAAACTGATATACAACATTTACATAAGTACTCAGACATTTACATAAGTACTCAGACATTTACATAAGTACTTTATTCAGTAATTTGTTCAAGCAGCGATTACAGCATCAAGTCTTCTTGGGTATGATGTTAGAAGCTTGGCACACCTGTCTTTGGGGAGTTTCTCCCATTCTTCTCTGCAGATCCTCTCAAGCTCTGTCAGGATGGGTGGGGAGCGTCGCTGCACAGCTATTTTCAGGTCTCTCCAAGGATGTTCAATCGGGTTAAAGTCCGGGTTCTGGCTGGGCCACTCAAGGACATTGAGACTTGTCCCAAAGCCACTCCTGCGTTTTCTTGGCTGTGTGCGCTCTCTGTACTTTTCTCCGTTCATCTTTCCCTCGATCCCGATTTGTCTCCCAGTCCCTGAGGCTGAAAAACATCCCCACAGCATGATGATGCTGCCACCACCATGCTTCACAGTAGGGAAGGTGTCAGGTGTCCCCCAGACATGACGCTTGGCATTCAGGCAAAATAGTTCAATCAGACCAGAGAATCTTGTTTGTCATGGTCAACGTCCTTTAGGTGCCTTTTGACCTTCTGGAAGATTCTCCCATCTCCACAGAGGAACTCTGGAGCTCTGTCAGAGTGACCATCAGGTTCTTGTTCACCTCCCTGACCAAGGCACTTCTCCCCCGATTGCTCAGTTTGGCCAGGCGGCCAGCTCTAGGAAGAGTTTTGGTGGTTCCAAAATTCTTCCATTTAAGAATGATGGAGGCCACGGTGTTCTTGGGGGCTTTCGATGTTGCAGAAATTCTCTCTCTGACCTCTACGGACAATTCCTTCGACCTCATGACTTGGTTTTTGATCTAACATGCACTGTCAACTAGATGTCAACCAATTATGATTTTTCAATGCCGATACCGATTATTGGAGGACCAAAAAAAGGCGATATCGATTAATCAGACGGTTTTTATTTATCTATTTGTAATAATGACAATTACAACAATACTGAATGAACACTTATTTTAACTTAATATAATACATCAATAAAATCTATTTAGCCTCAAATAAATAATGAAACATGTTCAATTTGGTTTAAATAATGCAAAAACAAAGTGTTGGAGAAGAAAGTAAGAGTGCAATATGTGCTATGTAAGAAAGCTAACGTTTCAGTTCCTTGCTCAGAACATGAGAACATATGAAAGCTGGTGGTTCCTTTTAACATGAGTCTTCAATATTCCCAGGTAAGAAGTTTTAGGTTGTAGTTATTATAGGAATTATAGGACTATTTCTCTGTATCCGATCTATATTTCATATACCTTTGACTATTGGATGTTCTTAAGTATTAACTATTGCCAGTGTAACAGTATAGCTTCCGTCCCTCTCCTCGCTCCTACCTGGGCTCGAACCAGGAACACGTCGACAACAGACACCCTCGAAGCAGCGTTACCCATGCAGAGCAAGGGGAACAACTACTCCAAGTCTCAGAGTGAGTGACGTTTGGAACGCTATTAGCGCGCAACCTGCTAACTAGCTAGCCATTTCACATCGGTTACACCGAAGTTGAAGTCATAAACAGCGCAATGCTTGAGGCACAACGAAGAGCTGCTGGCAAAACGCACGAAAGTGCTGTTTGAATGAATGATTACGAGCCTGCTGGTGCCTACCATTGCTCAGTCAGACTGCTCCACCAAATCATAGACTTAGTTATAACATAACAACACACAGAAATACGAGCCTTCGGGTCATTAATATGGTCGAATCCGGAAACTATCATCTCGAAAACAAGACGTTTATTCTTTCCGTGAAATACGGAACCGTTCCGTATTTTATCTAACGGGTGGCATCCCTAAGTCTAAATATTCCTGTTACATTGCACAACCTTCAATGTTATGTCATAATTATGTAAAATTCTGGCAAATTAGTTCGTAACGAGTCAGGCGGCCCAAACTGTTGCATATACCCTGACTCTGCGTGCAATGAACGCAAGAGAAGTGACACCATTTCACCTGGTTAACATTGCCTGCTAACCTGGATTTATTTTAGCTAAATATGCAGGTTTAAAAATATATACTTCTGTGTAGTGATTTTAAGAAAGGCATTGATGTTTATGGTTAGGTACAGTCGTGCAACGATTATGCTTTTTTCGCAAATGCGCTTTTGTTAAATCATCCCGTTTGGCGAAGTAGGCTGTCTTTGTTAGGAAGAAATAGTCTTTACACAGTTCGCAACGAGCCAGGCGGCCCAAACTGCTGCATATACCATGACTCTGTTGCAAGAGAAGTGACACAATTTCCCTAGTTAAAATAAATTCATGTTAGCAGGCAATATTAACTAAATATGCATACTTGTGTATTGATTTTAAGAAAGGCATTGATATTTATAGTTAGGTACACGTTGGAGCAACGACAGTCCTTTTTCGTGAATGCGCATCGATTATATGCAACGCAGGACACGCTAGATAAACTAGTAATATTATCAACCATGTGTAGTTAACTAGTGATTATGATTGATTGGTTGTTTTTTATAAGATAAGTTTAATGCTAGCTAGCAACTTACCATGGATTCTGCTGCATTCGCATAACAGGCAGGCTCCTCGTGGAGTGCAATGTAAGGCAGGTGGTCAGAGTGTTGGACTAGTTAACCGTAAGGTTGCAAGATCGAATCCACTAGCTGACAAGGTACAAATCTGTCATTCTGCCCCTGAACAGGCAGTTAACCCACCGTTCCTAGGCCGTCATTGAAAATAAGAATGTGTTCTTAACTGACTTGCCTGGTTAAATAAAGTTGTAAAAAGAAAACTGGCCAAATCGGTGTCCAAAAATACAGATTTCCGATTGTTATGAAAACATGAAATCGACCATTCCGATTAATCGGTCGACCTCTACTGTCAACTGTGGGACCTTAAATAGACAGCTGTATGCCTTTCCAAGTCATGTCCAATGAATTGAATTTAGCACAGCTGGGCTACAATCAAGTTATAGAAATGTCTCAAGGATGATCAATGGAAACAGGATGCCCTGAGCTCAATTTCAAGTCTCATAGCAAAGGGTCTGAATACTCATGTAAATAAGATGTGTTTTTTCTATTTTTTTATAAATGTGCAACATTTTCTAAAAACCTGTTTTCCCTTTGTCATTATTGGGTATAGTGTGTAGATTGATGAAATAAAAATGTTTCCTCATCAATATTAGAATAAGGATGTAAAGTAACAAAATGTGGAAAAAGTCAAGGGGTCTGAATACTTTTCAACGGGAAAAAGTCACACTGCCCCGAGCTGGAGATATCAGGTCAGTTACCTTCCCTAGTCAGCTGGAGATATCAGGTCAGTTACCTTCCCTGGTCAGTCAGTCAGCTGGAGATATCAGGTCAGTTACCTTCCCTGGTCAGTCAGTCAGCTGGAGATATCAGGTCAGTTACCTTCCCTGGTCAGCTGGAGATATCAGGTCAGTTACCTTCCCTGGTCAACCAGTCAGCTGGAGATATCAGGTCAGTTACCTTCCCTGGTCAACCAGTCAGCTGGAGATATCAGGTCAGTTACCTTCCCTGGTCAACCAGTCAGCTGGAGATATCAGGTCAGTTATCACCATCTTTACTTTTACTCAAATATGAACATTTGGTACCTTTTCCACCACTGGACGTTTCAGCTGTCCAGTTAATTGTATGTTTTTCTAACCAGGCAATTAGTTAAGAACAAACTCTTATGTACAATGACGACATTCCCTGGCCAAACCAGGAAGACGCCGCCCTATGAGACCCCAAATCACGGCCGGTTGTGATTCAGCCTTGATTGCTGATTGATTGTTTAAAGTAAAGACGCATTTCACCCGACAATCTGTGAAGTTTAGCCAACTTAGAAACATGAAATCAACATATCCAAAAGGTTTGCATAGTAACGTTAGGTGACGAAAAAAAAATACAGGAATCGTATTCAAAACAAGTCGTACTCGTAGATACAATGTCAGACATTGATTGTGTCATCACGCTCACCAGCATAGACACTGCTGGGCAGATCAGTTAACCACACTAGAAAATGAGTTAGCGCACAGTGGTACATTTATGGACGCGATTTAAGCGTAAAAACAACAACTGGTTAGTTAGTCATATACTGGCGATAGTAGCTAAGACACTAGAACTTGCTAAAAATCTAACCTCGCTAATTAGCTACTGGCCCAAGTCGGCAGCTAAGAACTAACCCGACAATGTATTGGCAAGTTCTGATATATGTCGATATTTTATTGTAATAGTTGAATTGCATGAGAACAGACAACAACAAAAAAACAGTTCGTGGAACTGACCTTTTACAATCCTCGTGCAGGTTGCCATATTTGGTTTCTACGGGTGTCCTTCATTCAATTCGTCTCGTTTAGAAACAACGGAAGGTAACTTGGTTCCGAGGGGCACATACATGGCCCGTGCAATCTGGGATATTTGGGACGTCCATACCCCACATTGAAGTTGGAATTCAAAAGGTTTACATTTAGACACTAATCGGACAACACGTTCCGCTGTGTGTTCAAGTTGTCAGAACTGCTGATATGCATTTCTGACTGATGTTTGCAGATGTCATGAATGGAGGGTTTTGACAGCTCACAGCTGGAAACTAAACTTCTCTTGCAAATCAGGCCCGATGCAGTTGCATAGCTGTTGCTACGTTTGACATTTAGCGATACCCACTACTGTCAGCTAACAAATCAACAACAAGCAATTGTCACTATGTTTACAATCAACGATAGCTACTATTGCAAATGGCTAGTTAACTTCATTGAAATGTACAGTAGATAGCTAGGTTGGTTGGTTGGTAAAGCATTTACAATAGTGTTTTAAGTTAGTTATCAGACATAAATAAACCGTGTCTGCAGTTGCCAATATACTTCGAAAATATATCATTGGATGACAACCCCAGTGTTTATTTCATAACATGGGGTCTGCAGCCACTCAGCAGCCTAGGAACAAGCCCTGTTAAAGCGTTATTGATACTGTGATGCTGGTGCCACTGTCACCGCAACAGGACACGTGACCGGATGCTGGCGCCACTGTCACCGCAACAGGACACGTGACCGGATGCTGGCACCGCTGTCACCGCAACAGGACATGTGACCGTCTTGTGTTTAAACAGAAAAAACGCTTATGTAACTACTAAGCGCGATCCAAACTTCTTCTAGCCACCCATGAGGGAGGAACCTACATGCCAAGTATAGACCATATCTTGTGTTCCCTGCAGGTTGTTGAAAAGAGCAGAAGCTCAGTTCAGATTCCAGTCCTACCTACCTACAGGTTATGGAACATTTCCTTAATAAGGAGAAAGCCCCCCAAATCTATGTAAAAAAGACACTACAGTAAATAGTATTGTAACGACCCTGCGTTTATAATCGCGGATATCGACTCTACCGGTCGAGCATGCTTTTGGGACACAGTCGATAGCACGCTGGACTTCGGGCTAGAAGGTCGAGGGTTCGAGTATACTGCTCCCTGCCTGTTTCATTACAGTGTCTATTACCGTTTTTACAATAGCAATACTACAGTATTTATACTATAATAAACCTTACTACAGTATACTACAGTCATGTCCGCAAAAATACTACAGTGAACTGAATACTATAGTATACTACAGTCATCACGGTTGTGTTTTTGCGCAACAACACTACTGTGAATTCTATAGTATATCAATAGTAATACTACAGTATTTATACTAAAATAAACGTTACTATAGTATACTACAGTTATGCCCACATCACTCCAGTAAATACTATAGTATATCAATAGTAATACTACAGTATTTATACTGAAATAAACGTTACTATAGTATACTACATTTATGCCCGCATCACTCCAGTAAATACTATAGTATTATTACAGTATTTAGAGACACATTTTTATTCATATGGTAAAACTCTACTTTGTTATTTGTTGGGTTATTTGTTCCCAGAACTCCCACTGCATTGAATCAGGTCCATAAAATCAACTTTGAATGACATTCAGGCGTCCAAATGAGTCAGTCTCATAACTGAACCTAATTTTATCTCAGTATGAGCAGAGCACATACCTTCTTTCGTCGTTCTATAATCTACCTTGATGGAAATAAAGTGCCTTTAGCATTGCGTGTTTATTTTTAAATGTTTTATTTATTTTACCTTTTATTTAACTAGGCAAGTCAGTTAAGAACAAATTCTTATTTTCAATGGCGGCCTAGGAACAGTGGGTTAACTGCCTGTTCAGGGGGCAGAACGACAGATTTGTACCTTGTCAGCTCGGGGATTTGATCTTGCAACCTTCCGGTTACTAGTCCAACGCTCTAACCACTAGGCAACCTGCCTCCCTCCTCTAACCACTAGGCAACCTGCCTCCCTCCTCTAACCACTAGGCAACCTGCCTCCCTCCTCTAACCACTAGGCAACCTGCCTCCCTCCTCTAACCACTAGGCTACCTGCCTCCCTCCTCTAACCACTAGGCTACCTGCCTCCCTCCTCTAACCACTAGGCTACCTGCCTCCCTCTTCTAACCACTAGGCTACCTGCCTCCCTCCTCTAACCACTAGGCAACCTGCCTCCCTCCTCTAACCACTAGGCTACCTGGCACAGTCAAGGTTACAACAGTGCTACTGACTGGTACTTTCCTATAGCTTTCAATAACTTTTCCCCATAACTGTTTCACTGACAATCAGCTCTGCACACTCAAACTGAAATTTCAAGTATCCTCCCCTAGAATGAAATCCCCTAGAGAAAGCAGGTACCTCAAGAGACCATGTGTAATTCAATCTTTGGTGTTTGTCTACTAGGCATTTAACCTAGTTTGTTAGTGTTACCAGGCCTTTTAACCTGGTTTGTTAGTGTTACCAGGCCTTTTCACCTGGTTTGTTAGTGTTACCAGGCCTTTTAACCTGGTGTGTTAGTGTTACCAGGCCTTTTAACCTGATCTGGTGGTGTCCGTGTTCCTCAGATTAACAGGTATGCCAAAGGAAAACTATGATCCCCCGGATCCTCGTCGACTATACACCATCATGTCAGCCGAGGAGGTAGCCAACGGGAAAAAGTCACACTGGGCCGAGGTCAGTTACCTTCCCTGGTCAGTCAGTCAGTTGGAGATATCAGGTCAGTTACCTTCCCCAGTCAGTCAGTCAGCTGGAGATATCAGGTCAGTTACCTTCCCTGGTCAGTCAGTCAGCTGGAGATATCAGGTCAGTTACCTTCCCTGGTCAGTTGGAGATATCAGGTCAGTTACCTTCCCTGGTCAGCTGGAGATATCAGGTCAGTTACCTTCCCTGGTCAGTCAGTCAGCTGGAGATATCAGGTCAGTTACACTGTCAACTAGATGTCAACCAATTATGATTTTTCAATGCCGATACCGATTATTGGAGGACCAAAAAAAGGCGATATCGATTAATCAGACGGTTTTTATTTATCTATTTGTAATAATGACAATTACAACAATACTGAATGAACACTTATTTTAACTTAATATAATACATCAATAAAATCTATTTAGCCTCAAATAAATAATGAAACATGTTCAATTTGGTTTAAATAATGCAAAAACAAAGTGTTGGAGAAGAAAGTAAGAGTGCAATATGTGCTATGTAAGAAAGCTAACGTTTCAGTTCCTTGCTCAGAACATGAGAACATATGAAAGCTGGTGGTTCCTTTTAACATGAGTCTTCAATATTCCCAGGTAAGAAGTTTTAGGTTGTAGTTATTATAGGAATTATAGGACTATTTCTCTGTATCCGATCTATATTTCATATACCTTTGACTATTGGATGTTCTTAAGTATTAACTATTGCCAGTGTAACAGTATAGCTTCCGTCCCTCTCCTCGCTCCTACCTGGGCTCGAACCAGGAACACGTCGACAACAGACACCCTCGAAGCAGCGTTACCCATGCAGAGCAAGGGGAACAACTACTCCAAGTCTCAGAGTGAGTGACGTTTGGAACGCTATTAGCGCGCAACCTGCTAACTAGCTAGCCATTTCACATCGGTTACACCGAAGTTGAAGTCATAAACAGCGCAATGCTTGAGGCACAACGAAGAGCTGCTGGCAAAACGCACGAAAGTGCTGTTTGAATGAATGATTACGAGCCTGCTGGTGCCTACCATTGCTCAGTCAGACTGCTCCACCAAATCATAGACTTAGTTATAACATAACAACACACAGAAATACGAGCCTTCGGGTCATTAATATGGTCGAATCCGGAAACTATCATCTCGAAAACAAGACGTTTATTCTTTCCGTGAAATACGGAACCGTTCCGTATTTTATCTAACGGGTGGCATCCCTAAGTCTAAATATTCCTGTTACATTGCACAACCTTCAATGTTATGTCATAATTATGTAAAATTCTGGCAAATTAGTTCGTAACGAGTCAGGCGGCCCAAACTGTTGCATATACCCTGACTCTGCGTGCAATGAACGCAAGAGAAGTGACACCATTTCACCTGGTTAACATTGCCTGCTAACCTGGATTTATTTTAGCTAAATATGCAGGTTTAAAAATATATACTTCTGTGTAGTGATTTTAAGAAAGGCATTGATGTTTATGGTTAGGTACAGTCGTGCAACGATTATGCTTTTTTCGCAAATGCGCTTTTGTTAAATCATCCCGTTTGGCGAAGTAGGCTGTCTTTGTTAGGAAGAAATAGTCTTTACACAGTTCGCAACGAGCCAGGCGGCCCAAACTGCTGCATATACCATGACTCTGTTGCAAGAGAAGTGACACAATTTCCCTAGTTAAAATAAATTCATGTTAGCAGGCAATATTAACTAAATATGCATACTTGTGTATTGATTTTAAGAAAGGCATTGATATTTATAGTTAGGTACACGTTGGAGCAACGACAGTCCTTTTTCGTGAATGCGCATCGATTATATGCAACGCAGGACACGCTAGATAAACTAGTAATATTATCAACCATGTGTAGTTAACTAGTGATTATGATTGATTGGTTGTTTTTTATAAGATAAGTTTAATGCTAGCTAGCAACTTACCATGGATTCTGCTGCATTCGCATAACAGGCAGGCTCCTCGTGGAGTGCAATGTAAGGCAGGTGGTCAGAGTGTTGGACTAGTTAACCGTAAGGTTGCAAGATCGAATCCACTAGCTGACAAGGTACAAATCTGTCATTCTGCCCCTGAACAGGCAGTTAACCCACCGTTCCTAGGCCGTCATTGAAAATAAGAATGTGTTCTTAACTGACTTGCCTGGTTAAATAAAGTTGTAAAAAGAAAACTGGCCAAATCGGTGTCCAAAAATACAGATTTCCGATTGTTATGAAAACATGAAATCGACCATTCCGATTAATCGGTCGACCTCTACTGTCAACTGTGGGACCTTAAATAGACAGCTGTATGCCTTTCCAAGTCATGTCCAATGAATTGAATTTAGCACAGCTGGGCTACAATCAAGTTATAGAAATGTCTCAAGGATGATCAATGGAAACAGGATGCCCTGAGCTCAATTTCAAGTCTCATAGCAAAGGGTCTGAATACTCATGTAAATAAGATGTGTTTTTTCTATTTTTTTATAAATGTGCAACATTTTCTAAAAACCTGTTTTCCCTTTGTCATTATTGGGTATAGTGTGTAGATTGATGAAATAAAAATGTTTCCTCATCAATATTAGAATAAGGATGTAAAGTAACAAAATGTGGAAAAAGTCAAGGGGTCTGAATACTTTTCAACGGGAAAAAGTCACACTGCCCCGAGCTGGAGATATCAGGTCAGTTACCTTCCCTAGTCAGCTGGAGATATCAGGTCAGTTACCTTCCCTGGTCAGTCAGTCAGCTGGAGATATCAGGTCAGTTACCTTCCCTGGTCAGTCAGTCAGCTGGAGATATCAGGTCAGTTACCTTCCCTGGTCAGCTGGAGATATCAGGTCAGTTACCTTCCCTGGTCAACCAGTCAGCTGGAGATATCAGGTCAGTTACCTTCCCTGGTCAACCAGTCAGCTGGAGATATCAGGTCAGTTACCTTCCCTGGTCAACCAGTCAGCTGGAGATATCAGGTCAGTTATCACCATCTTTACTTTTACTCAAATATGAACATTTGGTACCTTTTCCACCACTGGACGTTTCAGCTGTCCAGTTAATTGTATGTTTTTCTAACCAGGCAATTAGTTAAGAACAAACTCTTATGTACAATGACGACATTCCCTGGCCAAACCAGGAAGACGCCGCCCTATGAGACCCCAAATCACGGCCGGTTGTGATTCAGCCTTGATTGCTGATTGATTGTTTAAAGTAAAGACGCATTTCACCCGACAATCTGTGAAGTTTAGCCAACTTAGAAACATGAAATCAACATATCCAAAAGGTTTGCATAGTAACGTTAGGTGACGAAAAAAAAATACAGGAATCGTATTCAAAACAAGTCGTACTCGTAGATACAATGTCAGACATTGATTGTGTCATCACGCTCACCAGCATAGACACTGCTGGGCAGATCAGTTAACCACACTAGAAAATGAGTTAGCGCACAGTGGTACATTTATGGACGCGATTTAAGCGTAAAAACAACAACTGGTTAGTTAGTCATATACTGGCGATAGTAGCTAAGACACTAGAACTTGCTAAAAATCTAACCTCGCTAATTAGCTACTGGCCCAAGTCGGCAGCTAAGAACTAACCCGACAATGTATTGGCAAGTTCTGATATATGTCGATATTTTATTGTAATAGTTGAATTGCATGAGAACAGACAACAACAAAAAAACAGTTCGTGGAACTGACCTTTTACAATCCTCGTGCAGGTTGCCATATTTGGTTTCTACGGGTGTCCTTCATTCAATTCGTCTCGTTTAGAAACAACGGAAGGTAACTTGGTTCCGAGGGGCACATACATGGCCCGTGCAATCTGGGATATTTGGGACGTCCATACCCCACATTGAAGTTGGAATTCAAAAGGTTTACATTTAGACACTAATCGGACAACACGTTCCGCTGTGTGTTCAAGTTGTCAGAACTGCTGATATGCATTTCTGACTGATGTTTGCAGATGTCATGAATGGAGGGTTTTGACAGCTCACAGCTGGAAACTAAACTTCTCTTGCAAATCAGGCCCGATGCAGTTGCATAGCTGTTGCTACGTTTGACATTTAGCGATACCCACTACTGTCAGCTAACAAATCAACAACAAGCAATTGTCACTATGTTTACAATCAACGATAGCTACTATTGCAAATGGCTAGTTAACTTCATTGAAATGTACAGTAGATAGCTAGGTTGGTTGGTTGGTAAAGCATTTACAATAGTGTTTTAAGTTAGTTATCAGACATAAATAAACCGTGTCTGCAGTTGCCAATATACTTCGAAAATATATCATTGGATGACAACCCCAGTGTTTATTTCATAACATGGGGTCTGCAGCCACTCAGCAGCCTAGGAACAAGCCCTGTTAAAGCGTTATTGATACTGTGATGCTGGTGCCACTGTCACCGCAACAGGACACGTGACCGGATGCTGGCGCCACTGTCACCGCAACAGGACACGTGACCGGATGCTGGCACCGCTGTCACCGCAACAGGACATGTGACCGTCTTGTGTTTAAACAGAAAAAACGCTTATGTAACTACTAAGCGCGATCCAAACTTCTTCTAGCCACCCATGAGGGAGGAACCTACATGCCAAGTATAGACCATATCTTGTGTTCCCTGCAGGTTGTTGAAAAGAGCAGAAGCTCAGTTCAGATTCCAGTCCTACCTACCTACAGGTTATGGAACATTTCCTTAATAAGGAGAAAGCCCCCCAAATCTATGTAAAAAAGACACTACAGTAAATAGTATTGTAACGACCCTGCGTTTATAATCGCGGATATCGACTCTACCGGTCGAGCATGCTTTTGGGACACAGTCGATAGCACGCTGGACTTCGGGCTAGAAGGTCGAGGGTTCGAGTATACTGCTCCCTGCCTGTTTCATTACAGTGTCTATTACCGTTTTTACAATAGCAATACTACAGTATTTATACTATAATAAACCTTACTACAGTATACTACAGTCATGTCCGCAAAAATACTACAGTGAACTGAATACTATAGTATACTACAGTCATCACGGTTGTGTTTTTGCGCAACAACACTACTGTGAATTCTATAGTATATCAATAGTAATACTACAGTATTTATACTAAAATAAACGTTACTATAGTATACTACAGTTATGCCCACATCACTCCAGTAAATACTATAGTATATCAATAGTAATACTACAGTATTTATACTGAAATAAACGTTACTATAGTATACTACATTTATGCCCGCATCACTCCAGTAAATACTATAGTATTATTACAGTATTTAGAGACACATTTTTATTCATATGGTAAAACTCTACTTTGTTATTTGTTGGGTTATTTGTTCCCAGAACTCCCACTGCATTGAATCAGGTCCATAAAATCAACTTTGAATGACATTCAGGCGTCCAAATGAGTCAGTCTCATAACTGAACCTAATTTTATCTCAGTATGAGCAGAGCACATACCTTCTTTCGTCGTTCTATAATCTACCTTGATGGAAATAAAGTGCCTTTAGCATTGCGTGTTTATTTTTAAATGTTTTATTTATTTTACCTTTTATTTAACTAGGCAAGTCAGTTAAGAACAAATTCTTATTTTCAATGGCGGCCTAGGAACAGTGGGTTAACTGCCTGTTCAGGGGGCAGAACGACAGATTTGTACCTTGTCAGCTCGGGGATTTGATCTTGCAACCTTCCGGTTACTAGTCCAACGCTCTAACCACTAGGCAACCTGCCTCCCTCCTCTAACCACTAGGCAACCTGCCTCCCTCCTCTAACCACTAGGCAACCTGCCTCCCTCCTCTAACCACTAGGCAACCTGCCTCCCTCCTCTAACCACTAGGCTACCTGCCTCCCTCCTCTAACCACTAGGCTACCTGCCTCCCTCCTCTAACCACTAGGCTACCTGCCTCCCTCTTCTAACCACTAGGCTACCTGCCTCCCTCCTCTAACCACTAGGCAACCTGCCTCCCTCCTCTAACCACTAGGCTACCTGGCACAGTCAAGGTTACAACAGTGCTACTGACTGGTACTTTCCTATAGCTTTCAATAACTTTTCCCCATAACTGTTTCACTGACAATCAGCTCTGCACACTCAAACTGAAATTTCAAGTATCCTCCCCTAGAATGAAATCCCCTAGAGAAAGCAGGTACCTCAAGAGACCATGTGTAATTCAATCTTTGGTGTTTGTCTACTAGGCATTTAACCTAGTTTGTTAGTGTTACCAGGCCTTTTAACCTGGTTTGTTAGTGTTACCAGGCCTTTTCACCTGGTTTGTTAGTGTTACCAGGCCTTTTAACCTGGTGTGTTAGTGTTACCAGGCCTTTTAACCTGATCTGGTGGTGTCCGTGTTCCTCAGATTAACAGGTATGCCAAAGGAAAACTATGATCCCCCGGATCCTCGTCGACTATACACCATCATGTCAGCCGAGGAGGTAGCCAACGGGAAAAAGTCACACTGGGCCGAGGTCAGTTACCTTCCCTGGTCAGTCAGTCAGTTGGAGATATCAGGTCAGTTACCTTCCCCAGTCAGTCAGTCAGCTGGAGATATCAGGTCAGTTACCTTCCCTGGTCAGTCAGTCAGCTGGAGATATCAGGTCAGTTACCTTCCCTGGTCAGTTGGAGATATCAGGTCAGTTACCTTCCCTGGTCAGCTGGAGATATCAGGTCAGTTACCTTCCCTGGTCAGTCAGTCAGCTGGAGATATCAGGTCAGTTACACTGTCAACTAGATGTCAACCAATTATGATTTTTCAATGCCGATACCGATTATTGGAGGACCAAAAAAAGGCGATATCGATTAATCAGACGGTTTTTATTTATCTATTTGTAATAATGACAATTACAACAATACTGAATGAACACTTATTTTAACTTAATATAATACATCAATAAAATCTATTTAGCCTCAAATAAATAATGAAACATGTTCAATTTGGTTTAAATAATGCAAAAACAAAGTGTTGGAGAAGAAAGTAAGAGTGCAATATGTGCTATGTAAGAAAGCTAACGTTTCAGTTCCTTGCTCAGAACATGAGAACATATGAAAGCTGGTGGTTCCTTTTAACATGAGTCTTCAATATTCCCAGGTAAGAAGTTTTAGGTTGTAGTTATTATAGGAATTATAGGACTATTTCTCTGTATCCGATCTATATTTCATATACCTTTGACTATTGGATGTTCTTAAGTATTAACTATTGCCAGTGTAACAGTATAGCTTCCGTCCCTCTCCTCGCTCCTACCTGGGCTCGAACCAGGAACACGTCGACAACAGACACCCTCGAAGCAGCGTTACCCATGCAGAGCAAGGGGAACAACTACTCCAAGTCTCAGAGTGAGTGACGTTTGGAACGCTATTAGCGCGCAACCTGCTAACTAGCTAGCCATTTCACATCGGTTACACCGAAGTTGAAGTCATAAACAGCGCAATGCTTGAGGCACAACGAAGAGCTGCTGGCAAAACGCACGAAAGTGCTGTTTGAATGAATGATTACGAGCCTGCTGGTGCCTACCATTGCTCAGTCAGACTGCTCCACCAAATCATAGACTTAGTTATAACATAACAACACACAGAAATACGAGCCTTCGGGTCATTAATATGGTCGAATCCGGAAACTATCATCTCGAAAACAAGACGTTTATTCTTTCCGTGAAATACGGAACCGTTCCGTATTTTATCTAACGGGTGGCATCCCTAAGTCTAAATATTCCTGTTACATTGCACAACCTTCAATGTTATGTCATAATTATGTAAAATTCTGGCAAATTAGTTCGTAACGAGTCAGGCGGCCCAAACTGTTGCATATACCCTGACTCTGCGTGCAATGAACGCAAGAGAAGTGACACCATTTCACCTGGTTAACATTGCCTGCTAACCTGGATTTATTTTAGCTAAATATGCAGGTTTAAAAATATATACTTCTGTGTAGTGATTTTAAGAAAGGCATTGATGTTTATGGTTAGGTACAGTCGTGCAACGATTATGCTTTTTTCGCAAATGCGCTTTTGTTAAATCATCCCGTTTGGCGAAGTAGGCTGTCTTTGTTAGGAAGAAATAGTCTTTACACAGTTCGCAACGAGCCAGGCGGCCCAAACTGCTGCATATACCATGACTCTGTTGCAAGAGAAGTGACACAATTTCCCTAGTTAAAATAAATTCATGTTAGCAGGCAATATTAACTAAATATGCATACTTGTGTATTGATTTTAAGAAAGGCATTGATATTTATAGTTAGGTACACGTTGGAGCAACGACAGTCCTTTTTCGTGAATGCGCATCGATTATATGCAACGCAGGACACGCTAGATAAACTAGTAATATTATCAACCATGTGTAGTTAACTAGTGATTATGATTGATTGGTTGTTTTTTATAAGATAAGTTTAATGCTAGCTAGCAACTTACCATGGATTCTGCTGCATTCGCATAACAGGCAGGCTCCTCGTGGAGTGCAATGTAAGGCAGGTGGTCAGAGTGTTGGACTAGTTAACCGTAAGGTTGCAAGATCGAATCCACTAGCTGACAAGGTACAAATCTGTCATTCTGCCCCTGAACAGGCAGTTAACCCACCGTTCCTAGGCCGTCATTGAAAATAAGAATGTGTTCTTAACTGACTTGCCTGGTTAAATAAAGTTGTAAAAAGAAAACTGGCCAAATCGGTGTCCAAAAATACAGATTTCCGATTGTTATGAAAACATGAAATCGACCATTCCGATTAATCGGTCGACCTCTACTGTCAACTGTGGGACCTTAAATAGACAGCTGTATGCCTTTCCAAGTCATGTCCAATGAATTGAATTTAGCACAGCTGGGCTACAATCAAGTTATAGAAATGTCTCAAGGATGATCAATGGAAACAGGATGCCCTGAGCTCAATTTCAAGTCTCATAGCAAAGGGTCTGAATACTCATGTAAATAAGATGTGTTTTTTCTATTTTTTTATAAATGTGCAACATTTTCTAAAAACCTGTTTTCCCTTTGTCATTATTGGGTATAGTGTGTAGATTGATGAAATAAAAATGTTTCCTCATCAATATTAGAATAAGGATGTAAAGTAACAAAATGTGGAAAAAGTCAAGGGGTCTGAATACTTTTCAACGGGAAAAAGTCACACTGCCCCGAGCTGGAGATATCAGGTCAGTTACCTTCCCTAGTCAGCTGGAGATATCAGGTCAGTTACCTTCCCTGGTCAGTCAGTCAGCTGGAGATATCAGGTCAGTTACCTTCCCTGGTCAGTCAGTCAGCTGGAGATATCAGGTCAGTTACCTTCCCTGGTCAGCTGGAGATATCAGGTCAGTTACCTTCCCTGGTCAACCAGTCAGCTGGAGATATCAGGTCAGTTACCTTCCCTGGTCAACCAGTCAGCTGGAGATATCAGGTCAGTTACCTTCCCTGGTCAACCAGTCAGCTGGAGATATCAGGTCAGTTATCACCATCTTTACTTTTACTCAAATATGAACATTTGGTACCTTTTCCACCACTGGACGTTTCAGCTGTCCAGTTAATTGTATGTTTTTCTAACCAGGCAATTAGTTAAGAACAAACTCTTATGTACAATGACGACATTCCCTGGCCAAACCAGGAAGACGCCGCCCTATGAGACCCCAAATCACGGCCGGTTGTGATTCAGCCTTGATTGCTGATTGATTGTTTAAAGTAAAGACGCATTTCACCCGACAATCTGTGAAGTTTAGCCAACTTAGAAACATGAAATCAACATATCCAAAAGGTTTGCATAGTAACGTTAGGTGACGAAAAAAAAATACAGGAATCGTATTCAAAACAAGTCGTACTCGTAGATACAATGTCAGACATTGATTGTGTCATCACGCTCACCAGCATAGACACTGCTGGGCAGATCAGTTAACCACACTAGAAAATGAGTTAGCGCACAGTGGTACATTTATGGACGCGATTTAAGCGTAAAAACAACACAACTGGTTAGTTAGTCATATACTGGCGATAGTAGCTAAGACACTAGAACTTGCTAAAAATCTAACCTCGCTAATTAGCTACTGGCCCAAGTCGGCAGCTAAGAACTAACCCGACAATGTATTGGCAAGTTCTGATATATGTCGATATTTTATTGTAATAGTTGAATTGCATGAGAACAGACAACAACAAAAAAACAGTTCGTGGAACTGACCTTTTACAATCCTCGTGCAGGTTGCCATATTTGGTTTCTACGGGTGTCCTTCATTCAATTCGTCTCGTTTAGAAACAACGGAAGGTAACTTGGTTCCGAGGGGCACATACATGGCCCGTGCAATCTGGGATATTTGGGACGTCCATACCCCACATTGAAGTTGGAATTCAAAAGGTTTACATTTAGACACTAATCGGACAACACGTTCCGCTGTGTGTTCAAGTTGTCAGAACTGCTGATATGCATTTCTGACTGATGTTTGCAGATGTCATGAATGGAGGGTTTTGACAGCTCACAGCTGGAAACTAAACTTCTCTTGCAAATCAGGCCCGATGCAGTTGCATAGCTGTTGCTACGTTTGACATTTAGCGATACCCACTACTGTCAGCTAACAAATCAACAACAAGCAATTGTCACTACGTTTACAATCAACGATAGCTACTATTGCAAATGGCTTAATAAGGAGAAAGCCCCCCAAATCTATGTAAAAAAGACACTACAGTAAATAGTATTGTAACGACCCTGCGTTTATAATCGCGGATATCGACTCTACCGGTCGAGCATGCTTTTGGGACACAGTCGATAGCACGCTGGACTTCGGGCTAGAAGGTCGAGGGTTCGAGTATACTGCTCCCTGCCTGTTTCATTACAGTGTCTATTACCGTTTTTACAATAGCAATACTACAGTATTTATACTATAATAAACCTTACTACAGTATACTACAGTCATGTCCGCAAAAATACTACAGTGAACTGAATACTATAGTATACTACAGTCATCACGGTTGTGTTTTTGCGCAACAACACTACTGTGAATTCTATAGTATATCAATAGTAATACTACAGTATTTATACTAAAATAAACGTTACTATAGTATACTACAGTTATGCCCACATCACTCCAGTAAATACTATAGTATATCAATAGTAATACTACAGTATTTATACTGAAATAAACGTTACTATAGTATACTACATTTATGCCCGCATCACTCCAGTAAATACTATAGTATTATTACAGTATTTAGAGACACATTTTTATTCATATGGTAAAACTCTACTTTGTTATTTGTTGGGTTATTTGTTCCCAGAACTCCCACTGCATTGAATCAGGTCCATAAAATCAACTTTGAATGACATTCAGGCGTCCAAATGAGTCAGTCTCATAACTGAACCTAATTTTATCTCAGTATGAGCAGAGCACATACCTTCTTTCGTCGTTCTATAATCTACCTTGATGGAAATAAAGTGCCTTTAGCATTGCGTGTTTATTTTTAAATGTTTTATTTATTTTACCTTTTATTTAACTAGGCAAGTCAGTTAAGAACAAATTCTTATTTTCAATGGCGGCCTAGGAACAGTGGGTTAACTGCCTGTTCAGGGGGCAGAACGACAGATTTGTACCTTGTCAGCTCGGGGATTTGATCTTGCAACCTTCCGGTTACTAGTCCAACGCTCTAACCACTAGGCAACCTGCCTCCCTCCTCTAACCACTAGGCAACCTGCCTCCCTCCTCTAACCACTAGGCAACCTGCCTCCCTCCTCTAACCACTAGGCAACCTGCCTCCCTCCTCTAACCACTAGGCTACCTGCCTCCCTCCTCTAACCACTAGGCTACCTGCCTCCCTCCTCTAACCACTAGGCTACCTGCCTCCCTCTTCTAACCACTAGGCTACCTGCCTCCCTCCTCTAACCACTAGGCAACCTGCCTCCCTCCTCTAACCACTAGGCTACCTGGCACAGTCAAGGTTACAACAGTGCTACTGACTGGTACTTTCCTATAGCTTTCAATAACTTTTCCCCATAACTGTTTCACTGACAATCAGCTCTGCACACTCAAACTGAAATTTCAAGTATCCCCCCCTAGAATGAAATCCCCTAGAGAAAGCAGGTACCTCAAGAGACCATGTGTAATTCAATCTTTGGTGTTTGTCTACTAGGCATTTAACCTAGTTTGTTAGTGTTACCAGGCCTTTTAACCTGGTTTGTTAGTGTTACCAGGCCTTTTCACCTGGTTTGTTAGTGTTACCAGGCCTTTTAACCTGGTGTGTTAGTGTTACCAGGCCTTTTAACCTGATCTGGTGGTGTCCGTGTTCCTCAGATTAACAGGTATGCCAAAGGAAAACTATGATCCCCCGGATCCTCGTCGACTATACACCATCATGTCAGCCGAGGAGGTAGCCAACGGGAAAAAGTCACACTGGGCCGAGGTCAGTTACCTTCCCTGGTCAGTCAGTCAGTTGGAGATATCAGGTCAGTTACCTTCCCCAGTCAGTCAGTCAGCTGGAGATATCAGGTCAGTTACCTTCCCTGGTCAGTCAGTCAGCTGGAGATATCAGGTCAGTTACCTTCCCTGGTCAGTTGGAGATATCAGGTCAGTTACCTTCCCTGGTCAGCTGGAGATATCAGGTCAGTTACCTTCCCTGGTCAGTCAGTCAGCTGGAGATATCAGGTCAGATACCTTCCCTGGTCAGCTGGAGATATCAGGTCAGTTACCTTCCCTGGTCAGTCAGTCAGCTGGAGATATCAGGTCAGTTACCTTCCCTAGTCAGTCAGTCAGCTGGAGATATCAGGTCAGTTACCTTCCCTAGTCAGTCAGTCAGCTGGAGATATCAGGTCAGTTACCTTCCCTGGTCAGTTGGAGATATCAGGTCAGTTACCTTCCCTGGTCAGTTGGAGATATCAGGTAGATTACCTTCCCTGGTCAGCTGGAGATATCAGGTCAGTTACCTTCCCTGGTCAGTTGGAGATATCAGGTCAGTTACCTTCCCTGGTCAGTTGGAGATATCAGGTCAGTTATCTTCCCTGGTCAGCTGGAGATATCAGGTCAGTTACCTTCCCTAGTCAGTCAGTCAGCTGGAGATATCAGGTCAGTTACCTTCCCTGGTCAGTTGGAGATATCAGGTCAGTTACCTTCCCTGGTCAGTTGGAGATATCAGGTCAGTTACCTTCCCTGGTCAGTCAGTCAGCTGGAGATATCAGGTCAGTTACCTTTCCTGGTCAGCTGTAGATAACAGGTCAGTTACCTTCCCTAGTCAGCTGGAGATATCAGGTCAGTTACCTTCCCTAGTCAGCTGGAGATATCAGGTCAGTTACCTTCCCTAGTCAGCTGGAGATATCAGGTCAGTTACCTTCCCTAGTCAGCTGGAGATATCAGGTCAGTTACCTTCCCTGGTCAGTCAGTCAGCTGGAGATATCAGGTCAGTTACCTTCCCTAGTCAGCTGGAGATATCAGGTCAGTTACCTTCCCTAGTCAGCTGGAGATATCAGGTCAGTTACCTTCCCTAGTCAGCTGGAGATATCAGGTCAGTTACCTTCCCTGGTCAGTCAGTCAGCTGGAGATATCAGGTCAGTTACCTTCCCTGGTCAGTCAGTCAGCTGGAGATATCAGGTCAGTTACCTTCCCTGGTCAGCTGGAGATATCAGTTCAGTTACCTTCCCTGGTCAGTCAGTCAGCTGGAGATATCAGGTCAGTTACCTTCCCTAGTCAGCTGGAGATATCAGGTCAGTTACCTTCCCTAGTCAGTCAGTCAGCTGGAGATATCAGGTCAGTTACCTTCCCTAGTCAGTCAGTCAGCTGGAGATATCAGGTCAGTTACCTTCCCTGGTCAGTTGGAGATATCAGGTCAGTTACCTTCCCTGGTCAGTTGGAGATATCAGGTAATTTACCTTCCCTGGTCAGCTGGAGATATCAGGTCAGTTACCTTCCCTGGTCAGTTGGAGATATCAGGTCAGTTACCTTCCCTGGTCAGTTGGAGATATCAGGTCAGTTATCTTCCCTGGTCAGCTGGAGATATCAGGTCAGTTACCTTCCCTAGTCAGTCAGTCAGCTGGAGATATCAGGTCAGTTACCTTCCCTAGTCAGTCAGTCAGCTGGAGATATCAGGTCAGTTACCTTCCCTGGTCAGTTGGAGATATCAGGTCAGTTACCTTCCCTGGTCAGTCAGGCAGCTGGAGATATCAGGTCAGTTACCTTCCCTAGTCAGCTGGAGATATCAGGTCAGTTACCTTCCCTAGTCAGTCAGTCAGCTGGAGATATCAGGTCAGTTACCTTCCCTAGTCATTCAGTCAGCTGGAGATATCAGGTCAGTTACCTTCCCTGGTCAGTTGGAGATATCAGGTCAGTTACCTTCCCTGGTCAGTTGGAGATATCAGGTAATTTACCTTCCCTGGTCAGCTGGAGATATCAGGTCAGTTACCTTCCCTGGTCAGTTGGAGATATCAGGTCAGTTACCTTCCCTGGTCAGTTGGAGATATCAGGTCAGTTATCTTCCCTGGTCAGCTGGAGATATCAGGTCAGTTACCTTCCCTAGTCAGTCAGTCAGCTGGAGATATCAGGTCAGTTTCCTTCCCTAGTCAGTCAGTCAGCTGGAGATATCAGGTCAGTTACCTTCCCTGGTCAGTTGGAGATATCAGGTCAGTTACCTTCCCTGGTCAGTTGGAGATATCAGGTCAGTTACCTTCCCTGGTCAGCTGGAGATATCAGGTCAGTTACCTTCCCTGGTTAGTTGGAGATATCAGGTCAGTTACCTTCCCTGGTCAGTCAGTCAGGGAGTCAGTCAACCAGTCAGCTGGAGATATCAGGTCAGTTACCTTCCCTAGTCAGCTGGAGATATCAGGTCAGCTACCTTCCCTAGTCAGCTGGAGATATCAGGTCAGTTACCTTCCCTGGTCAGTCAGTCAGCTGGAGATATCAGGTCAGTTACCTTCCCTGGTCAGTCAGTCAGCTGGAGATATCAGGTCAGTTACCTTCCCTAGTCAGCTGGAGATATCAGGTCAGTTACCTTCCGTAGTCAGCTGGAGATATCAGGTCAGTTACCTTCCCTGGTCAGTCAGTCAGGTAGTCAGTCAACCAGCTAGTTGGAGAGATCAGGTCAGTTACTTTCCCCAGTCAGCTGGAGATATCAGGTCAGTTACCTTCCCTAGTCAGCTGGAGATATCAGGTCAGTTACCTTCCCTAGTCAGCTGTAGATATCAGGTCAGTTACCTTCCCTGGTCAGTTTGAGATATCAGGTCAGTTACCTTCCCTGGTCAGTTGGAGATATCAGGTCAGTTACCTTCCCTGGTCAGCTGGAGATATCAGGTCAGTTACCTTCCCTGGTCAGTCAGTCAGGGAGTCAGTCAACCAGTCAGCTGGAGATATCAGGTCAGTTACCTTCCCTAGTCAGCTGGAGATATCAGGTCAGCTACCTTCCCTAGTCAGCTGGAGATATCAGGTCAGTTACCTTCCCTGGTCAGTCAGTCAGCTGGAGATATCAGGTCAGTTACCTTCCCTGGTCAGTCAGTCAGCTGGAGATATCAGGTCAGTTACCTTCCCTAGTCAGCTGGAGATATCAGGTCAGTTACCTTCCCTAGTCAGCTGGAGATATCAGGTCAGTTACCTTCCCTAGTCAGCTGGAGATATCAGGTCAGTTACCTTCCCTGGTCAGTCAGTCAGCTGGAGATATCAGGTCAGTTACCTTCCCTGGTCAGTCAGTCAGCTGGAGATATCAGGTCAGTTACCTTCCCTGGTCAGCTGGAGATATCAGTTCAGTTACCTTCCCTGGTCAGTCAGTCAGCTGGAGATATCAGGTCAGTTACCTTCCCTAGTCAGCTGGAGATATCAGGTCAGTTACCTTCCCTAGTCAGTCAGTCAGCTGGAGATATCAGGTCAGTTACCTTCCCTAGTCAGTCAGTCAGCTGGAGATATCAGGTCAGTTACCTTCCCTGGTCAGTTGGAGATATCAGGTCAGTTACCTTCCCTGGTCAGTTGGAGATATCAGGTAATTTACCTTCCCTGGTCAGCTGGAGATATCAGGTCAGTTACCTTCCCTGGTCAGTTGGAGATATCAGGTCAGTTACCTTCCCTGGTCAGTTGGAGATATCAGGTCAGTTATCTTCCCTGGTCAGCTGGAGATATCAGGTCAGTTACCTTCCCTAGTCAGTCAGTCAGCTGGAGATATCAGGTCAGTTACCTTCCCTAGTCAGTCAGTCAGCTGGAGATATCAGGTCAGTTACCTTCCCTGGTCAGTTGGAGATATCAGGTCAGTTACCTTCCCTGGTCAGTCAGGCAGCTGGAGATATCAGGTCAGTTACCTTCCCTAGTCAGCTGGAGATATCAGGTCAGTTACCTTCCCTAGTCAGTCAGTCAGCTGGAGATATCAGGTCAGTTACCTTCCCTAGTCATTCAGTCAGCTGGAGATATCAGGTCAGTTACCTTCCCTGGTCAGTTGGAGATATCAGGTCAGTTACCTTCCCTGGTCAGTTGGAGATATCAGGTAATTTACCTTCCCTGGTCAGCTGGAGATATCAGGTCAGTTACCTTCCCTGGTCAGTTGGAGATATCAGGTCAGTTACCTTCCCTGGTCAGTTGGAGATATCAGGTCAGTTATCTTCCCTGGTCAGCTGGAGATATCAGGTCAGTTACCTTCCCTAGTCAGTCAGTCAGCTGGAGATATCAGGTCAGTTTCCTTCCCTAGTCAGTCAGTCAGCTGGAGATATCAGGTCAGTTACCTTCCCTGGTCAGTTGGAGATATCAGGTCAGTTACCTTCCCTGGTCAGTTGGAGATATCAGGTCAGTTACCTTCCCTGGTCAGCTGGAGATATCAGGTCAGTTACCTTCCCTGGTTAGTTGGAGATATCAGGTCAGTTACCTTCCCTGGTCAGTCAGTCAGGGAGTCAGTCAACCAGTCAGCTGGAGATATCAGGTCAGTTACCTTCCCTAGTCAGCTGGAGATATCAGGTCAGCTACCTTCCCTAGTCAGCTGGAGATATCAGGTCAGTTACCTTCCCTGGTCAGTCAGTCAGCTGGAGATATCAGGTCAGTTACCTTCCCTGGTCAGTCAGTCAGCTGGAGATATCAGGTCAGTTACCTTCCCTAGTCAGCTGGAGATATCAGGTCAGTTACCTTCCGTAGTCAGCTGGAGATATCAGGTCAGTTACCTTCCCTGGTCAGTCAGTCAGGTAGTCAGTCAACCAGCTAGTTGGAGAGATCAGGTCAGTTACTTTCCCCAGTCAGCTGGAGATATCAGGTCAGTTACCTTCCCTAGTCAGCTGGAGATATCAGGTCAGTTACCTTCCCTAGTCAGCTGTAGATATCAGGTCAGTTACCTTCCCTGGTCAGTTTGAGATATCAGGTCAGTTACCTTCCCTGGTCAGTTGGAGATATCAGGTCAGTTACCTTCCCTGGTCAGCTGGAGATATCAGGTCAGTTACCTTCCCTGGTCAGTCAGTCAGGGAGTCAGTCAACCAGTCAGCTGGAGATATCAGGTCAGTTACCTTCCCTAGTCAGCTGGAGATATCAGGTCAGCTACCTTCCCTAGTCAGCTGGAGATATCAGGTCAGTTACCTTCCCTGGTCAGTCAGTCAGCTGGAGATATCAGGTCAGTTACCTTCCCTGGTCAGTCAGTCAGCTGGAGATATCAGGTCAGTTACCTTCCCTAGTCAGCTGGAGATATCAGGTCAGTTACCTTCCCTAGTCAGCTGGAGATATCAGGTCAGTTACCTTCCCTGGTCAGTCGTCAGGAAGTCAGTCAACCAGTTAGTTGGAGAGATCAGGTCAGTTACCTTCCCCGGTCAGCTGGAGATATCAGGTCAGTTACATTCCCCGGTCAGCTGGAGATATCAGGTCAGTTACCTTCCCTGGTCAGCAGTCTGCTGGAGATATCAGGTCAGTTACCTTCCCTAGTCAGCTGGAGATATCAGTTCAGTTACCTTCCCTAGTCAGCTGGAGTTATCAGGTCAGTTACCTTCCCTGGTCAGTTGGAGATATCAGGTCAGTTACCTTCCCTGGTCAGTCAGTCAGCTGGAGATATCAGGTCAGTTACCTTCCCTAGTCAGCTGGAGATATCAGGTCAGTTACCTTCCCTAGTCAGCCAGTCAGCTGGAGATATCAGGTCAGTTACCTTCCCTAGTCATTCAGTCAGCTGGAGATATCAGGTCAGTTACCTTCCCCAGTCAGCTGGAGATATCAGGTCAGTTACCTTCCCTAGTCAGCTGGAGATATCAGGTCAGTTACCTTCCCTAGTCAGCTGGAGATATCAGGTCAGTTACCTTCCCTGGTCAGTTGGAGATATCAGGTCAGTTACCTTCCCTGGTCAGTTGGAGATATCAGGTCAGTTACCTTCCCTGGTCAGCTGGAGATATCAGGTCAGTTACCTTCCCTGGTTAGTTGGAGATATCAGGTCAGTTACCTTCCCTGGTCAGTCAGTCAGGGAGTCAGTCAACCAGTCAGCTGGAGATATCAGGTCAGTTACCTTCCCTAGTCAGCTGGAGATATCAGGTCAGCTACCTTCCCTAGTCAGCTGGAGATATCAGGTCAGTTACCTTCCCTGGTCAGTCAGTCAGCTGGAGATATCAGGTCAGTTACCTTCCCTGGTCAGTCAGTCAGCTGGAGATATCAGGTCAGTTACCTTCCCTAGTCAGCTGGAGATATCAGGTCAGTTACCTTCCCTAGTCAGCTGGAGATATCAGGTCAGTTACCTTCCCTGGTCAGTCAGTCAGGTAGTCAGTCAACCAGTTAGTTGGAGAGATCAGGTCAGTTACCTTCCCCAGTCAGCTGGAGATATCAGGTCAGTTACCTTCCCTAGTCAGCTGGAGATATCAGGTCAGTTACCTTCCCTAGTCAGCTGGAGATATCAGGTCAGTTACCTTCCCTGGTCAGTCATCAGGAAGTCAGTCAACCAGTTAGTTGGAGAGATCAGGTCAGTTACCTTCCCCGGTCAGCTGGAGATATCAGGTCAGTTACCTTCCCCGGTCAGCTGGAGATATCAGGTCAGTTACCTTCCCCGGTCAGCTGGAGATATCAGGTCAGTTACCTTCCCTAGTCAGCTGGAGATATCAGGTCAGTTACCTTCCCCGGTCAGCTGGAGATATCAGGTCAGTTACCTTCCCCGGTCAGCTGGAGATATCAGGTCAGTTACCTTCCCCGGTCAGCTGGAGATATCAGGTCAGTTACCTTTCCCGGTCAGCTGGAGATATCAGGTCAGTTACCTTCCCTAGTCAGGTGGAGATATCAGGTCAGTTACCTTCCCCGGTCAGCTGGAGATATCAGGTCAGTTACCTTCCCCGGTCAGCTGGAGATATCAGGTCAGTTACCTTCCCCGGTCAGCTGGATATATCAGGTCAGTTACCTTCCCTAGTCAGCTGGAGATATCAGGTCAGTTACCTTCCCTGGTCAGTCAGTCAGCTGGAGATATCAGGTCAGTTACCTTCCCTGGTCAGCAGTCTGCTGGAGATATCAGGTCAGTTACCTTTACTAGTCAGCTGGAGATATCAGTTCAGTTACCTTCCCTAGTCAGCTGGAGATATCAGGTCAGTTACCTTCCCTGGTCAGCAGTCAGCTGGAGATATCAGGTCAGTTACCTTCCCTGGTCAGTCAGTCTGCAGGAGATATCAGGTCAGTTACCATCCCTGGTCAGTCAGTCAGCTGGAGATATTAGGTCAGTTACCTTCCCTGGTCAGTCAGTCAGCTGGAGATATCAAGTCAGTTACCTTCCCTGGTCAGTCAGTCAGCTGGAGATATCAGGTCAGTTACCTTCCCTAGTCAGCTGGAGATATCAGGTCAGTTACCTTCCCTAGTCAGCTGGAGATATCAGGTCAGTTACCTTCCCCGGTCAGCTGGAGATATCAGGTCAGTTACCTTCCCTAGTCAGCTGGAGATATCAGGTCAGTTACCTTCCCCGGTCAGCTGGAGATATCAGGTCAGTTACCTTCCCCGGTCAGCTGGAGATATCAGGTCAGTTACCTTCCCCGGTCAGCTGGAGATATCAGGTCAGTTACCTTTCCCGGTCAGCTGGAGATATCAGGTCAGTTACCTTCCCTAGTCAGGTGGAGATATCAGGTCAGTTACCTTCCCCGGTCAGCTGGAGATATCAGGTCAGTTACCTTCCCCGGTCAGCTGGAGATATCAGGTCAGTTACCTTCCCCGGTCAGCTGGATATATCAGGTCAGTTACCTTCCCTAGTCAGCTGGAGATATCAGGTCAGTTACCTTCCCTGGTCAGTCAGTCAGCTGGAGATATCAGGTCAGTTACCTTCCCTGGTCAGCAGTCTGCTGGAGATATCAGGTCAGTTACCTTCCCTAGTCAGCTGGAGATATCAGTTCAGTTACCTTCCCTAGTCAGCTGGAGATATCAGGTCAGTTACCTTCCCTGGCCAGCAGTCAGCTGGAGATATCAGGTCAGTTACCTTCCCTGGTCAGTCAGTCTGCAGGAGATATCAGGTCAGTTACCTTCCCTGGTCAGTCAGTCAGCTGGAGATATTAGGTCAGTTACCTTCCCTGGTCAGTCAGTCAGCTGGAGATATCAAGTCAGTTACCTTCCCTGGTCAGTCAGTCAGCTGGAGATATCAGGTCAGTTACCTTCCCTAGTCAGCTGGAGATATCAGGTCAGTTACCTTCCCTAGTCAGCTGGAGATATCAGGTCAGTTACCTCCCCTAGTCAGCTGGAGATATCAGGTCAGTTACCTTCCCTAGTCAGTTGGAGATATCAGGTCAGTTACCTTCCCTAGTCAGCTGGAGATATCAGGTCAGTTACCTTCCCTGGTCAGTCAGTCAGCTGGAGATATCAGGTCAGTTACCTTCCCTGGTCAGTCAGTCAGTTGGAGATATCAGGTCAGTTACCTTCCCTGGTCAGTCAGTCAGGTAGTCAGTCAACCGGTCAGCTGTAGATATCAGGTCAGTTACCTTCCCTGGTCAGTCAGTCAGCTGGAGATATCAGGTCAGTTACCTCCCCTAGTCAGCTGGAGATATCAGGTCAGTTACCTTCCCTAGTCAGCTGGAGATATCAGGTCAGTTACCTTCCCTAGTCAGCTGGAGATATCAGGTCAGTTACCTTCCCTGGTCAGTCAGTAAGCTGGAGATGTCAGGTCAGTTACCTTCCCTGGTCAGTCAGTCAGCTGGAGATATCAGGTCAGTTACCTTCCCTGGTCAGTCAGTCAGTTGGAGATATCAGGTCAGTTACCTTCCCTGGTCAGTCAGTCAGCTGGAGATATCAGGTCAGTTACCTTCCCTGGTCAGTCAGTCAGTTGGAGATATCAGGTCAGTTACCTTCCCTGGTCTGTCAGTCAGCTGGAGATATCAGGTCAGTTACCTTCCCTGGTCAGTCAGTCAGTCAGCTGGAGATATCAGGTCAGTTACCTTCCCTAGTCAGCTGGAGATATCAGGTCAGTAACCTTCCCTAGTCAGCTGGAGATATGAGGTCAGTTACCTTCCCTAGTCAGCTGGAGATATCAGGTCAGTTACCTTCCCTAGTCAGCTGGAGATATCAGGTCAGTTACCTTCCCTAGTCAGCTGGAGATATCAGGTCAGTTACCTTCCCTAGTCAGCTGGAGATATCAGGTCAGTTACCTTCCCTAGTCAGCTGGAGATATCAGGTCAGTTACCTTCCCTGGTCAGTCAGTCAGTCAGCTGGAGATATCAGGTCAGTTACCTTTCCTGGTCAGTCAGTCAGCTGGAGATATCAGGTCAGTTACCTTCCCTGGTCAGTCAGTCAGTCAGCTGGAGATATCAGGTCAGTTACCTTCCCTGGTCAGTCAGTCAGTCAGCTGGAGATATCAGGTCAGTTACCTTCCCTGGTCAGTCATCAGGAAGTCAGTCAACCAGTTAGTTGGAGAGATCAGGTCAGTTACCTTCCCCGGTCAGCTGGAGATATCAGGTCAGTTACCTTCCCCGGTCAGCTGGAGATATCAGGTCAGTTACCTTCCCCGGTCAGCTGGAGATATCAGGTCAGTTACCTTCCCTAGTCAGCTGGAGATATCAGGTCAGTTACCTTCCCCGGTCAGCTGGAGATATCAGGTCAGTTACCTTCCCCGGTCAGCTGGAGATATCAGGTCAGTTACCTTCCCCGGTCAGCTGGAGATATCAGGTCAGTTACCTTTCCCGGTCAGCTGGAGATATCAGGTCAGTTACCTTCCCTAGTCAGGTGGAGATATCAGGTCAGTTACCTTCCCCGGTCAGCTGGAGATATCAGGTCAGTTACCTTCCCCGGTCAGCTGGAGATATCAGGTCAGTTACCTTCCCCGGTCAGCTGGATATATCAGGTCAGTTACCTTCCCTAGTCAGCTGGAGATATCAGGTCAGTTACCTTCCCTGGTCAGTCAGTCAGCTGGAGATATCAGGTCAGTTACCTTCCCTGGTCAGCAGTCTGCTGGAGATATCAGGTCAGTTACCTTCCCTAGTCAGCTGGAGATATCAGTTCAGTTACCTTCCCTAGTCAGCTGGAGATATCAGGTCAGTTACCTTCCCTGGTCAGCAGTCAGCTGGAGATATCAGTTCAGTTACCTTCCCTGGTCAGTCAGTCTGCTGGAGATATCAAGTCAGTTACCTTCCCTGGTCAGTCAGTCAGCTGGAGATATCAGGTCAGTTACCTTCCCTAGTCAGCTGGAGATATCAGGTCAGTTACCTTCCCTAGTCAGCTGGAGATATCAGGTCAGTTACCTCCCCTAGTCAGCTGGAGATATCAGGTCAGTTACCTTCCCTAGTCAGCTGGAGATATCAGGTCAGTTACCTTCCCTAGTCAGCTGGAGATATCAGGTCAGTTACCTTCCCTGGTCAGTCAGTCAGCTGGAGATATCAGGTCAGTTACCTTCCCTGGTCAGTCAGTCAGCTGGAGATATCAGGTCAGTTACCTTCCCTGGTCAGTCAGTCAGTTGGAGATATCAGGTCAGTTACCTTCCCTGGTCAGTCAGTCAGGTAGTCAGTCAACCGGTCAGCTGTAGATATCAGGTCAGTTACCTTCCCTGGTCAGTCAGTCAGCTGGAGATATCAGGTCAGTTACCTCCCCTAGTCAGCTGGCGATATCAGGTCAGTTACCTTCCCTAGTCAGCTGGAGATATCAGGTCAGTAACCTTCCCTAGTCAGCTGGAGATATGAGGTCAGTTACCTTCCCTAGTCAGCTGGAGATATCAGGTCAGTTACCTTCCCTAGTCAGCTGGAGATATCAGGTCAGTTACCTTCCCTAGTCAGCTGGAGATATCAGGTCAGTTACCTTCCCTAGTCAGCTGGAGATATCAGGTCAGTTACCTTCCCTAGTCAGCTGGAGATATCAGGTCAGTTACCTTCCCTGGTCAGTCAGTCAGTCAGCTGGAGATATCAGGTCAGTTACCTTTCCTGGTCAGTCAGTCAGCTGGAGATATCAGGTCAGTTACCTTCCCTAGTCAGTCAGTCAGTCAGCTGGCGATATCAGGTCAGTTACCTTCCCTGGTCAGTCAGTCAGTCAGCTGGAAATATCAGGTCAGTTACCTTCCCTGGTCAGTCAGTCAGTCAGCTGGAGATATCAGGTCAGTTACCTTCCCTGGTCAGTCAGTCAGTCAGCTGGAGATATCAGGTCAGTTACCTTCCCTGGTCAGTCAGTCAGCTGGAGATATCAGGTCAGTTACCTTCGCTGGTCAGCTGGAGATATCAGGTCAGTTACCTTCCCTGGTCAGTCAGTCAGCTGGAGATATCAGGTCAGTTACCTTCCCTAGTCAGCTGGAGATATCAGGTCAGTTACCTTCCCTGGTCAGTCAGTCAGCTGGAGATATCAGGTCAGTTACCTTCCCTGGTCAGTCAGTCAGCTGTAGATATCAGGTCAGTTACCTTCCCTGGTCAGTCAGTCAGCTGGAGATATCAGGTCAGTTACTTCCCCTAGTCAGCTGGAGATATCAGGTCAGTTACCTTCCCTAGTCAGCTGGAGATATCAGGTCAGTTACCTTCCCTAGTCAGCTGGAGATATCAGGTCAGTTACCTTCCCTGGTCAGTCAGTCAGCTGGAGATGTCAGGTCAGTTACCTTCCCTGGTCAGTCAGTCAGCTGGAGATATCAGGTCAGTTACCTTCCCTGGTCAGTCAGTCAGTTGGAGATATCAGGTCAGTTACCTTCCCTGGTCAGTCAGTCAGCTGGAGATATCAGGTCAGTTACCTTCCCTGGTCAGTCAGTCAGTTGGAGATATCAGGTCAGTTACCTTCCATGGTCAGTCAGTCAGTCAGCTGGAGATATCAGGTCAGTTACCTTCCCTGGTCAGTCAGTCAGTCATCTGGAGATATCAGGTCAGTTACCTTCCCTAGTCAGCTGGAGATATCAGGTCAGTTACCTTCCCTAGTCAGTCAGTCAGCTGGAGATATCAGGTCAGTTACCTTCCCTAGTCAGTCAGTCAGCTGGAGATATCAGGTCAGTTACCTTCCCTGGTCAGTCAGTCAGTCAGCTGGAGATATCAGGTCAGTTACCTTCCCTAGTCAGCTGGAGATATCAGGTCAGTTACCTTCCCTGGTCAGTCAGTCAGCTGGAGATATCAGGTCAGTTACCTTCCCTGGTCAGTCAGTCAGCTGGAGATATCAGGTCAGTTACCTTCCCTGGTCAGTCAGTCAGTTGGAGATATCAGGTCAGTTACCTTCCCTGGTCAGTCAGTCAGGTAGTCAGTCAACCGGTCAGCTGTAGATATCAGGTCAGTTACCTTCCCTGGTCAGTCAGTCAGCTGTAGATATCAGGTCAGTTACCTCCCCTAGTCAGCTGGAGATATCAGGTCAGTTACCTTCCCTAGTCAGCTGGAGATATCAGGTCAGTTACCTTCCCTAGTCAGCTGGCGATATCAGGTCAGTTACCTTCCCGGGTCAGTCAGTCAGCTGGAGATATTAGGTCAGTTACCTTCCCTGGTCAGTCAGTCAGCTGGAGATATCAAGTCAGTTACCTTCCCTGGTCAGTCAGTCAGCTGGAGATATCAGGTCAGTTACCTTCCCTAGTCAGCTGGAGATATCAGGTCAGTTACCTTCCCTAGTCAGCTGGAGATATCAGGTCAGTTACCTCCCCTAGTCAGCTGGAGATATCAGGTCAGTTACCTTCCCTAGTCAGCTGGAGATATCAGGTCAGTTACCTTCCCTAGTCAGCTGGAGATATCAGGTCAGTTACCTTCCCTGGTCAGTCAGTCAGCTGGAGATATCAGGTCAGTTACCTTCCCTGGTCAGTCAGTCAGCTGGAGATATCAGGTCAGTTACCTTCCCTGGTCAGTCAGTCAGTTGGAGATATCAGGTCAGTTACCTTCCCTGGTCAGTCAGTCAGGTAGTCAGTCAACCGGTCAGCTGTAGATATCAGGTCAGTTACCTTCCCTGGTCAGTCAGTCAGCTGGAGAAATCAGGTCAGTTACCTCCCCTAGTCAGCTGGAGATATCAGGTCAGTTACCTTCCCTAGTCAGCTGGAGATATCAGGTCAGTTACCTTCCCTAGTCAGCTGGAGATATCAGGTCAGTTACCTTCCCTGGTCAGTCAGTCAGCTGGAGATGTCAGGTCAGTTACCTTCCCTGGTCAGTCAGTCAGCTGGAGATATCAGGTCAGTTACCTTCCCTGGTCAGTCAGTCAGTTGGAGATATCAGGTCAGTTACCTTCCCTGGTCAGTCAGTCAGCTGGAGATATCAGGTCAGTTACCTTCCCTGGTCAGTCAGTCAGTTGGAGATATCAGGTCAGTTACCTTCCCTGGTCTGTCAGTCAGCTGGAGATATCAGGTCAGTTACCTTCCCTGGTCAGTCAGTCAGTCAGCTGGAGATATCAGGTCAGTTACCTTCCCTAGTCAGCTGGAGATATCAGGTCAGTAACCTTCCCTAGTCAGCTGGAGATATGAGGTCAGTTACCTTCCCTAGTCAGCTGGAGATATCAGGTCAGTTACCTTCCCTAGTCAGCTGGAGATATCAGGTCAGTTACCTTCCCTAGTCAGCTGGAGATATCAGGTCAGTTACCTTCCCTAGTCAGCTGGAGATATCAGGTCAGTTACCTTCCCTAGTCAGCTGGAGATATCAGGTCAGTTACCTTCCCTGGTCAGTCAGTCAGTCAGCTGGAGATATCAGGTCAGTTACCTTCCCTGGTCAGTCAGTCAGTCAGCTGGAGATATCAGGTCAGTTACCTTCCCTGGTCAGTCAGTCAGTCATCTGGAGATATCAGGTCAGTTACCTTCCCTAGTCAGCTGGAGATATCAGGTCAGTTACCTTCCCTAGTCAGTCAGTCAGCTGGAGATATCAGGTCAGTTACCTTCCCTAGTCAGTCAGTCAGCTGGAGATATCAGGTCAGTTACCTTCCCTGGTCAGTTGGAGATATCAGGTCAGTTACCTTCCCTGGTCAGTTGGAGATATCAGGTAATTTACCTTCCCTGGTCAGCTGGAGATATCAGGTCAGTTACCTTCCCTGGTCAGTTGGAGATATCAGGTCAGTTACCTTCCCTGGTCAGTTGGAGATATCAGGTCAGTTACCTTCCCTGGTCAGCTGGAGATATCAGGTCAGTTACCTTCCCTGGTTAGTTGGAGATATCAGGTCAGTTACCTTCCCTGGTCAGTCAGTCAGGGAGTCAGTCAACCAGTCAGCTGGAGATATCAGGTCAGTTACCTTCCCTAGTCAGCTGGAGATATCAGGTCAGCTACCTTCCCTAGTCAGCTGGAGATATCAGGTCAGTTACCTTCCCTGGTCAGCAGTCAGCTGGAGATATCAGGTCAGTTACCTTTCCTGGTCAGTCAGTCAGCTGGAGATATCAGGTCAGTTACCTTCCCTGGTCAGTCAGTCAGCTGGAGATATCAGGTCAGTTACCTTCCCTAGTCAGCTGGAGATATCAGGTCAGTTACCTTCCCTAGTCAGCTGGAGATATTAGGTCAGTTATCTTCCCTGGTCAGTCAGTCAGGTAGTCAGTCAACCAGTTAGTTGGAGAGATCAGGTCAGTTACCTTCCCCGGTCAGCTCGAGAAATCTGGTCAGTTACCTTCCCCGGTCAGCTGGAGATATCAGGTCAGTTACCTTACCTAGTCAGCTGGAGATATCAGGTCAGTTACCTTCCCCGGTCAGCTGGAGATATCAGGTCAGTTACCTTCCCCGGTCAGCTGGAGATATCAGGTCAGTTACCTTCCCCGGTCAGCTGGAGATATCAGGTCAGTTACCTTTCCCGGTCAGCTGGAGATATCAGGTCAGTTACCTTCCCTAGTCAGCTGGAGATATCAGGTCAGTTACCTTCCCCGGGCAGCTGGAGATATCATGTCAGTTACCTTCCCCGGTCAGCTGGAGATATCAGGTCAGTTACCTTCCCCGGTCAGCTGGATATATCAGGTCAGTTATCTTCCCTAGTCAGCTGGAGATATCAGGTCAGTTACCTTCCCTGGTCAGTCAGTCAGCTGGAGATATCAGGTCAGTTACCTTCCCTGGTCAGCAGTCTGCTGGAGATATCAGGTCAGTTACCTTCCCTAGTCAGCTGGAGATATCAGTTCAGTTACCTTCCCTAGTCAGCTGGAGATATCAGGTCAGTTACCTTCCCTGGTCAGCAGTCAGCTGGAGATATCAGTTCAGTTACCTTCCCTGGTCAGTCTGCTGGAGATATCAGGTCAGTTACCTTCCCTGGTCAGTCAGTCAGCTGGAGATATTAGGTCAGTTACCTTCCCTGGTCAGTCAGTCAGCTGGAGATATCAAGTCAGTTACCTTCCCTGGTCAGTCAGTCAGCTGGAGATATCAGGTCAGTTACCTTCCCTAGTCAGCTGGAGATATCAGGTCAGTTACCTTCCCTAGTCAGCTGGAGATATCAGGTCAGTTACCTTCCCTGGTCAGCTGGAGATATCAGGTCAGTTACCTTCCCTGGTCAGTCAGTCAGCTGGAGATATCAGGTCAGTTACCTCCCCTAGTCAGCTGGAGATATCAGGTCAGTTACCTTCCCTAGTCAGCTGGAGATATCAGGTCAGTTACCTTCCCTAGTCAGCTGGAGATATCAGGTCAGTTACCTTCCCTGGTCAGTCAGTCAGCTGGAGATATCAGGTCAGTTACCTTCCCTGGTCAGTCAGTCAGCTGGAGATATCAGGTCAGTTACCTTCCCTAGTCAGCTGGAGATATCAGGTCAGTTACCTTCCCTAGTCAGCTGGAGATATCAGGTCAGTTACCTTCCCTGGTCAGTCAGTCAGGTAGTCAGTCAACCAGTTAGTTGGAGAGATCAGGTCAGTTACCTTCCCCGGTCAGCTGGAGATATCAGGTCAGTTACCTTCCCCGGTCAGCTGGAGATATCAGGTCAGTTACCTTCCCTAGTCAGCTGGAGATATCAGGTCAGTTACCTTCCCTAGTCAGCTGGAGATATCAGGTCTGTTACCTTCCCTGGTCAGCTGGAGATATCAGGTCAGTTACCTTCCCCGGTCATCTGGAGATATCAGGTCAGTTACCTTCCCCGGTCAGCTGGAGATATCAGGTCAGTTACCTTTCCCGGTCAGCTGGAGATATCAGGTCAGTTATCTTCCCTAGTCAGCTGGAGATATCAGGTCAGTTACCTTCCCCGGTCAGCTGGAGATATCAGGTCAGTTACCTTCCCCGGTCAGCTGGAGATATCAGGTCAGTTACCTTCCCCGGTCAGCTGGATGTATCAGGTCAGTTACCTTCCCTAGTCAGCTGGAGATATCAGGTCAGTTACCTTCCCTGGTCAGTCAGTCAGCTGGAGATATCAGGTCAGTTACCTTCCCTGGTCAGCAGTCTGCTGGAGAAATCAGGTCAGTTACCTTCCCTAGTCAGCTGGAGATATCAGTTCAGTTACCTTCCCTAGTCAGCTGGAGATATCAGGTCAGTTACCTTCCCTGGTCAGCAGTCAGCTGGAGATATCAGTTCAGTTACCTTCCCTGGTCAGTCAGTCTGCTGGAGATATCAGGTCAGTTACCTTCCCTGGTCAGTCAGTCAGCTGGAGATATTAGGTCAGTTACCTTCCCTGGTCAGTCAGTCAGCTGGAGATATCAAGTCAGTTACCTTCCCTGGTCAGTCAGTCAGCTGGAGATATCAGGTCAGTTACCTTCCCTAGTCAGCTGGAGATATCAGGTCAGTTACCTTCCCTAGTCAGCTGGAGATATCAGGTCAGTTACCTTCCCTGGTCAGCTGGAGATATCAGGTCAGTTACCTTCCCTGGTCAGTCAGTCAGCTGGAGATATCAGGTCAGTTACCTCCCCTAGTCAGCTGGAGATATCAGGTCAGTTACCTTCCCTAGTCAGCTGGAGATATCAGGTCAGTTACCTTCCCTAGTCAGCTGGAGATATCAGGTCAGTTACCTTCCCTGGTCAGTCAGTCAGCTGGAGATATCAGGTCAGTTACCTTCCCTGGTCAGTCAGTCAGCTGGAGATATCAGGTCAGTTACCTTCCCTAGTCAGCTGGAGATATCAGGTCAGTTACCTTCCCTAGTCAGCTGGAGATATCAGGTCAGTTACCTTCCCTGGTCAGTCAGTCAGGTAGTCAGTCAACCAGTTAGTTGGAGAGATCAGGTCAGTTACCTTCCCCGGTCAGCTGGAGATATCAGGTCAGTTACCTTCCCCGGTCAGCTGGAGATATCAGGTCAGTTACATTCCCTAGTCAGCTGGAGATATCAGGTCAGTTACCTTCCCCGGTCAGCTGGAGATATCAGGTCAGTTACCTTCCCCGGTCAGCTGGAGATATCAGGTCAGTTACCTTCCCCGGTCAGCTGGAGATATCAGCTCAGTTACCTTTCCCGGTCAGCTGGAGATATCAGGTCAGTTACCTTCCCTAGTCAGATGGAGATATCAGGTCAGTTACCTTCCCCGGTCAGCTGGAGATATCAGGTCAGTTACCTTCCCCGGTCAGCTGGAGATATCAGGTCAGTTACCTTCCCTGGTAAGTCAGTCAGGTAGTCAGTCAACCAGTTAGTTGGAGAGATCAGGTCAGTTACCTTCCCCGGTCAGCTGGAGATATCAGGTCAGTTACCTTCCCCGGTCAGCTGGAGATATCAGGTCAGTTACCTTCCCCGGTCAGCTGGAGATATCAGGTCAGTTACCTTCCCTAGTCAGCTGGAGATATCAGGTCAGTTACCTTCCCCGGTCAGCTGGAGATATCAGGTCAGTTACCTTCCCCGGTCAGCTGGAGATATCAGGTCAGTTACCTTTCCCGGTCAGCTGGAGATATCAGGTCAGTTACCTTCCCTAGTCAGCTGGAGATATCAGGTCAGTTACCTTCCCCGGTCAGCTGGAGATATCAGGTCAGTTACCTTCCCCGGTCAGCTGGAGATATCAGGTCAGTTACCTTCCCGGGTCAGCTGGAGATATCAGGTCAGTTACCTTCCCCGGTCAGCTGGAGATATCAGGTCAGTTACCTTCCCCGGTCAGCTGGAGATATCAGGTCAGTTACCTTCCCTAGTCAGCTGGAGATATCAGGTCAGTTACCTTCCCCGGTCAGCTGGAGATATAAGGTCAGTTACCTTCCCCGGTCAGCTGGAGATATCAGGTCAGTTACCTTTCCCGGTCAGCTGGAGATATCAGGTCAGTTACCTTCCCTAGTCAGCTGGAGATATCAGGTCAGTTACCTTCCCCGGTCAGCTGGAGATATCAGGTCAGTTACCTTCCCCGGTCAGCTGGAGATATCAGGTCAGTTACCTTCCCTAGTCAGCTGGAGATATCAGGTCAGTTACCTTCCCTGGTCCGTCAGTCAGCTGGAGATATCAGGTCAGTTACCTTCCCTGGTCAGAAGTCTGCTGGAGATATCAGGTCAGTTACCTTCCCTAGTCAGCTGGAGATATCAGTTCAGTTACCTTCCCTAGTCAGCTGGAGATATCGGGTCAGTTACCTTCCCTGGTCAGCAGTCAGCTGGAGATATCAGTTCAGTTACCTTCCCTGGTCAGTCAGTCTGCTGGAGATATCAGGTCAGTTACCTTCCCTGGTCAGTCAGTCAGCTGGAGATATTAGGTCAGTTACCTTCCCTGGTCAGTCAGCTGGAGATATCAGGTCAGTTACCTTCCCTAGTCAGCTGGAGATATCAGGTCAGTTACCTTCCCTAGTCAGTCAGTCAGCTGGAGATATCAGGTCAGTTACCTTCCCTGGTCAGTTGGAGATATCAGATCAGTTACCTTCCCTGGTCAGTTGGAGATATCAGGTCAGTTACCTTCCCTGGTCAGCTGGAGATATCAGGTCAGTTACCTTCCCTGGTTAGTTGGAGATATCAGGTCAGTTACCTTCCCTGGTCAGTCAGTCAGGGAGTCAGTCAACCAGTCAGCTGGAGATATCAGGTCAGTTACCTTCCCTAGTCAGCTGGAGATATCAGGTCAGCTACCTTCCCTAGTCAGCTGGAGATATCAGGTCAGTTACCTTCCCTGGTCAGCAGTCAGCTGGAGATATCAGGTCAGTTACCTTTCCTGGTCAGTCAGTCAGCTGGAGATATCAGGTCACTTACCTTCCCTGGTCAGTCAGTCAGGTAGTCAGTCAACCAGTTAGTTGGAGAGATCAGGTCAGTTACCTTCCCCGGTCAGCTGGAGATATCAGGTCAGTTACCTTCCCCGGTCAGCTGGAGATATCAGGTCAGTTACCTTCCCTAGTCAGCTGGAGATATTAGGTCAGTTACCTTCCCTAGTCAGCTGGAGATATCAGGTCAGTTACCTTCCCCGGTCAGCTGGAGATATCAGGTCAGTTACCCTCCCCGGTCAGCTGGAGATATCAGGTCAGTTACCTTCCCCGGTCAGCTGGAGATATCAGGTCAGTTACCTTCCCCGGTCAGCTGGAGATATCAGGTCAGTTACCTTTCCCGGTCAGCTGGAGATATCAGGTCAGTTACCTTCCCTAGTCAGCTGTAGATATCAGGTCAGTTACCTTCCCGGTCAGCTGGAGATATCAGGTCAGTTACCTTCCCCGGTCAGCTGGAGATATCAGGTCAGTTACCTTCCCCAGTCAGCTGGAGATATCAGGTCAGTTACCTTCCCTGGTCAGCAGTCTGCTGGAGATATCAGGTCAGTTACCTTCCCTAGTCAGCTGGAGATATCAGTTCAGTTACCTTCCCTAGTCAGCAGTCAGCTGGAAATATCAGTTCAGTTACCTTCCCTGGTCAGTCAGTCAGCTGGAGATATCAGGTCAGTTACCTTCCCTGGTCAGTCAGTCACCTGGAGATATTAGGTCAGTTACCTTCCCTGGTCAGTCAGTCAGCTGGAGATATCAAGTCAGTTACCTTCCCTGGTCAGTCAGTCAGCTGGAGATATCAGGTCAGTTACCTTCCCTAGTCAGCTGGAGATATCAGGTCAGTTACCTTCCCTAGTCAGCTGGAGATATCAGGTCAGTTACCTTCCCTAGTCAGCTGGAGATATCAGGTCAGTTACCTTCCCTAGTCAGCTGGAGATATCAGGTCAGTTACCTTCCCTAGTCAGCTGGAGATATCAGGTCAGTTACCTTCCCTAGTCAGCTGGAGATATCAGGTCAGTTACCTTCCCTGGTCAGTCAGTCAGTCAGTCAGCTGGAGATATCAGGTCAGTTACCTTCCCTGGTCAGTCAGTCAGTCAGCTGGAGATATCAGGTCAGTTACCTTCCCTGGTCAGTCAGTCAGTCTGCTGGAGATATCAGGTCAGTTACCTTCCCTGGTCAGTCAGTCAGTCAGCTGGAGATATCAGGTCAGTTACCTTCCCTGGTCAGTCAGTCAGTCAGCTGGAGATATCAGGTCAGTTACCTTCCCTGGTCAGTCAGTCAGTCAGCTGGAGATATCAGGTCAGTTACCTTCCCTGGTCAGTCCAAACTGACACTTTGATTTCATCCGTATCTGTGATTTCCATTGCTTTCTCAATGGGACTTGTACGTTGATGGTCAGCGGAGATTACACGTCCCTATCCAGAAAATGTCCCTCAGTTTTCACAGACAAAATGTTAAAATGAGTTGAGCTTTTTTTGATAGGTCTATTTAGAAGTTAGCCAATTACAAAAGAGGACACGTGTAGGGTCCACAGACCATAATTCATCCATTCTCATTTGATGTCAGTTCTCCACTGATCAGTTTGGCTGCGCCTTAAGTCAGTCAATCAGTCTGTCAATCAGAAAAAGACAGACAGTTTGAAAAAAGCTAATGAAAACAAATTATCTGTCCTCTGAAGAATGCAGTATTGTAAGCCTTATTTGTAGCATTTAGCTCTAACAAGTATCTCGTTGATCTCCTCTTCAGGTCGGGTCAGGAGTCTGAGCTGCTCTCTCTGGACCCTCACTCACTTGACGGCTCTACATATCAACGACAACAATCTGAGTCGCATCCCGCCTGACATCGGCAAGCTGCCACACCTCATCTACTTGAACCTGTCCTCCAATAAGCTCCGGAGCCTGCCCGCCGAACTCGGAAACATGGTGTGTCTCAGGTAAGAGCTCCCATGTGGTGGTCCTGAAGTGGTGCTGGTAATGCTAAGGTTGTGGGTTCAGTTCCCACTGGGATCACCATGATGATGCGAGGCAGGGATGGCTGGTTTTAGTCCCGTTCTCTATTCAGTCAATTCTACCCTCAGATTTATTTTAAAATTTAAAAAATGTTCAACTGTTTCTCCTATCACTTATTCTCCAGGGAATTGCTTTTAAACAACAATCTTTTACGAGTTTTACCTTACGAACTCGGGCGGCTTTTCCAGTTACAATCACTGGGGTTGAAAGGTATGTATTTGTTTTAAAGGTTAATCACAATTCATATTGATTATCAACATCATTGATTTTAATGGCGAGTAACAAAAGCTAATAATAATGTAAAAAATAAAAGAAAGCTTATGGTTTGGATAAATTGCCTCTGCAGGTAATCCTAGTCTATCTGTTGTGCAGGTAACCACAGTATTAGATAGATACAATATCATAAGCATTAATAATAGGTTATCTCTGTGCAGGTAACCCTTTGTCCCAAGACATTCTCAACCTGTACCAGGAATCAGATGGAACCAGAAACCTGTTGAACTACATGCTCGACAATCTAGCAGGTAAAATGTTGAACGACTACATGCCACAATCCAGCGGGTAGATTGGCTGTTGAACTACATCTATGGTAAATGCTTCCACCGATTCACGTCACAGGAAAACCATCGACGCGGCTCATACCAATTTAAGCAGTCATTAGGTATAAACCTGATAGGAGCACCACACCTGAATTGTCTTATTGTCTTCTCCTGAACCAGAGAGCATTAAACGCCAATGTCTCCTTCTAATTAATCATGTAGTTAATTGGTTAATTAGTTAATTGGTTAATTAGTTAAGTGGTTAATTAGTTAATTGGTTAATTAGTTAATTGGTTAGTCGGTTAATTGGTTAATTGGTTAATTGGTTAATTTGTTAATTGGTTAATTAATTAATAGGTTAATTTGTTAATTGTGTCCTTTATTTATTTAGTGCACCCAGAACAACTCCCCCAGAGACCTTGGATCACCTTGAAGGAGCGAGACCCAATGACCCCAACAGGTACTTCAAGATAACTCCCTACCCACTGGTCCCAATGGCAGCTACAACATTACTACCCCCTGGTCCCAATGGTAGCTACAACATTACTACCCACTGGTCCCAATGGTAGCTGTGACATTACTACCCACTGGTCCCAATGGTAGCTACAACATTACTACCCCCTGGTCCCAATGGTAGCTACGGCATTACTACCCACTGGTCCTAATGATAGCTACAACATTACTATCCCCTGGTCCCAATGGTAGCTACAACATTACTACCCCTGGTCCCAATGGTAGCTACGGCATTACTACCCACTGGTCCTAATGGTGGCTACAACATTACTACCCACTGGTCCCAATGGTAGCTGTGACATTACTACCCACTGGTCCCAATGGTAGCTACAACATTACTACCCCCTGGTCCCAATGGTAGCTACGACATTCTTACTCACTGGTCCCAATGGTCGCTGTGACATTACTACCCACTGGTCCCAATGGTAGCTACAACATTACTACCCCCTGGTCCCAATGGTAGCTACAACATTACTACCCACTGGTCCCAAAGGTAGCTACAACATTACTACCCCCTGGTCCTAATGGTAGCTACAACATTACTACCCACTGGTCCCAATGGTAGCTACGACATTACTACCTCCTAGCTACAACATTACTACCCACTGGTCCCAATGGTAGCTGTGACATTACTACCCACTGGTCCCAATGGTAGCTGTGACATTACTACCCACTGGTCCCAATGGTAGCTTCAATAGTTATTATTGTCACTGAATAGCAATGATTGATCTACTATTGTTATTAGAACTAGTAGTGTTATTGTTGTTGTTGTAGTAGTAGCAGTATCAGTAGTAATAGTAGTATCAGCAGTAGTATCAGTAGTAGCAGCAGTATCAGTAGTAATAGTAGTATCAGCAGTAGTATCAGTAGTAGCAGCAGTATCAGTAGTAATAGTAGTATCAGCAGTAGTATCAGTAGTAGCAGCAGTATCAGTAGTAATAGTAGTATCAGCAGTAGTATCAGTAGTAGCAGCAGTATCAGTAGTAATAGTAGTATCAGCAGTAGTATCAGTAGTAGTAGCAGTATCAGTAGTAGTAGCAGTATCAGTAGTAGTAGCAGTAGTAGCAGTATCAGTAGTAGTAGCAGCATCAGTAGTAGTAGCAGTATCAGTAGTAGCAGTAGTAGCAGTATCAGTAGTAGTAGCAGTATCAGTAGTAGTAGCAGTATCAGTAGTAGTAGTAGCAGCATCAGTAGTAGTAGCAGCATCAGTAGTAGCAGTAGTAGCAGTACCAGTAGTAGTAGCAGTATCAGTAGTAGTAGCAGCCGTATCAGTAGTAGTAGTTATAGTAGTAGTATCAGCAGTAGTATTGGTAGTAGCAGCAGTATCAGTAGTAGTAGTTGTAGTAGTAGTAGCAATAGTAGCAGCAGTATCAGTAGTAGCAGCCGTATCAGTAGTAGTAGTTATAGTAGTAGTAGTAGTATCAGCAGTAGTATCGGTAGTAGTAGTTGTAGTAGTAGTATCAGTAGTAGCAGCAGTATCAGTAGTAGTAGTTGTAGTAGTAGTATCAGTAGTAGCAGCAGTATCAGTAGTAGCAGCCGTATCAGTAGTAGTAGTTATAGTAGTAGTATCAGCAGTAGTATCGGTAGTCGCAGCAGTATCAGCAGTAGTAGTAATAGTAGCAGTCGTAGTAGTATAAGTAGTAGCAGCAGTATCAGTAGTAGTAGTATCAGCAGTAGTATCAGTAGTAGCAGCAGTATCAGTAGTAGTAGTAGCAGTAGTATCAGCAGTAGTAGTAGCAGTAGTATCAACAGTAGTATCAGTAGTAGCAGCAGTATCAGTAGTAGTAGTAGCAGTAGTATCAGCAGTAGTATCAGCAGTAGTAGTAGCAGCAGTAGAAGTAGCAGTAGTAGTAGTAGTAGTAGTAGCAGCAGTATCCGTAGTAGTAGCAGCAGTATCAGTAGTAGTAGCAGCTGTATCAGCATTAGTAGTATCAGTATCAGTAGTAGTAGCAGTATCAGTAGTAGTATTAGCAGCTGTATCAGCATTAGCAGTATCAGTATCAGTAGTAGTAGCAGTATCAATAGTAGTAGTAGCAGCTGTATCAGCAGTAGTAGTAGTATCAGCAGTAGTAGTAGTATCAGCAGTAGTATCATCAGTAGTAGTAGCAGTAGTATCAGCAGTAGTATCAGTAGTAGCAGCAGTATCAGTAGTAGTAGTATCAGCAGTAGTATCAGTATCAGTATCAGTAGTAGTAGCAGTAGTATCAGTAGTAGCAGCAGGATCAGTAGTAGTAGTATCAGCAGTAGTATCAGTATCAGCAGCAGTATCAGTAGTAGTAGTATCAGTAGTAGCAGTAGTAGTAGTAGTAGTAGTAGCAGTAGTAGTAGCAGTAGTAGTAGCAGCAGGATCAGTAGTAGTAGTATCAGCAGTAGTATCAGTATCAGCAGCAGTATCAGTAGTAGTAGCAGTAGCAGCAGGAGTAGTAGCAGCAGGAGTAGGTTGTTGTCCAGGGTCATGCCAAGGTTAGTTGCACTCTGGGAGGGGGATACCGTGCAGTTGTCAACCATGAATGAGAGGTCTTGATGCAGGCAGGCCTTTCTCGGGAGTAAGAGCATCACCTTCTTGTCGATTTTGAGGTGATGGGCCGACATCCAACCTAAGATATCTGCCAGGCACAAAGAGATGTGTGTCGCCTCCTGGGTGTCAGAAGGTGGATGGAGAAAAGTAGTTGAGTGTCATCTGCATAGCAATGATAGGAGAGACCATGTGAGGATATGATGGAGCTGAGTGACTTGGTGTATAGTAGAAAAGAGGAGAGGGCCTAGAACCGAGCCCTGGGGGACACCAGGAGTGAGAGTACGTGGTGCAGACGCAGATCCTCTCCATCCTCAGACTATGAGAGAAAACATAGTCAGATGACGAGAGAGCAGCTGGATTAGCAGTGTTCTCTGGGGTGATCCATGTCTCCATCAGGGACAAACATACAAGGGACTGAAGGGCAGCGTAGGCTGAGATGAACTCAGCGTTCTGGACCTCAGATCAGCAGTTCCAACTGCTACCAGAGACCAGGAATCCCACGTGGGTGGTGAGCGTCTGTACAGCCTGCAGGGAGAGTAGCAAACAAGTCTAGAAAACACACACACACAGTTGACAAAGCTACAAAAGAGCAACAATTGATCCTCTGAAAATCACTAGGTTAAGATACTCAAGTGAGAGAATGGTGTGGAGCCTTCCTCTGTCCTTCGTCGAACAGCTCGGCAGAAACGTCTTTGTTTTGGCGATGGTCTTAGTTCTGCGACACGACCGCAGCTGACAAAACAGGGGAGACTGAAGTACTAATACTAATTGCTAATTGCCTTGAAAAGGTGAAGCGCACACCTCCCGGGACGAATTGCCTAGGAGAGGAGAAACCATTCCCTCTCCAATGCAGTCACACATTCCCCGGCCCCTTGATCCTGGTTGATGTGTTAACAATCATCTGCAAGTTAATAGCAGTCAGCAGTTCACACAGCAACTAGTCTACTATTGAAAACAGTCACCAAAACAGACATAGACAAAAGGCAGTACTAGACCACAACAGATCAACAACAGATAGACAGAGAGACAGTACTAGACCACAACAGATAAAGACAGTACTAGACCACAACAGATAAAGACAGTACTAGACCACAACAGATAAAGACAGTACTAGACCACACCAGATAAAGACAGTACTAGACCACAACAGATAAAGACAGTACTAGACCACACCAGATAAAGACAGTACTAGACCACAACAGATAAAGACAGTACTAGACCACAACAGATAAAGACAGCACTAGACCACACCAGATAAAGACAGTACTAGACCACACCAGATAAAGACAGTACTAGACCACAACAGATAAAGACAGTACTAGACCACACCAGATAAAGACAGTACTAGACCACAACAGATAAAGACAGTACTAGACCACAACAGATAAAGACAGCACTAGACCACACCAGATAAAGACAGAGAGACAGGACTAGACCACAACAGATAAAGACAGTACTAGACCACAACAGATAAAGACAGAGAGACAGTACTAGACCACAACAGATAAAGACAGTACTAGACCACAACAGATAAAGACAGTACTAGACCACAACAGATAAAGACAGGACTAGACCACAACAGATAAAGACAGAGAGACAGGACTAGACCACACCAGATAAAGACAGGACTAGACCACAACAGATAAAGACAGAAATGATACTCATCACTCCTGGGCCAGTACTACATGCGTCATGATGCATGCCATTGAGTTGTTGATGGTGTTTTAAAGATCCCCCCCCCCCCCCTCACTTCCCTGCTCCTCCCTCCCTCTCCCAGCCATGTTCACAGTGATGTGTTACAACGTGCTGTGCGATAAGTACACAACGCGTCAGCTGTACGGCTACTGTCCCTCCTGGGCCCTCAACTGGGAGTACAGGAAGAAGGGCATCATGGAGGAGATAACACACAGTGACGCTGACATCATCAGTCTACAGGTAGGGTCTGACATCATCAGTCTACAGGTAGGGTCTGACATCATCAGTCTACAGGTAGGGTCTGACATCATCAGTCTACGGGTAGGGTCTGACATCATCAGTCTACAGGTAGGGTCTGACATCATCAGTCTACAGGTAGGGTCTGACATCATCAGTCTACTGGTAGGGTCTGACATCATCAGTCTACGGGTAGGGTCTGACATCATCAGTCTACGGGTAGGGTCTGACATCATCAGTCTACTGGTAGGGTCTGACATCATCAGTCTACTGGTAGGGTCTGACATCAGTATACAGGTAGGGTCTGACATCATCAGTCTATGGTTAGGGTTTGACATCATCAGTCTACAGGTAGGGTCTGACATCATCAGTCTACGGGTAGGGTCTGACATCATCAGTCTACAAGTAGGGTCTGGCATCATCAGTCTACAGGTAGGGTCTGGCATCATCAGTCTACAGGTAGGGTCTGACATCATCAGTCTAGGGGAACTTACTGTAGGGTCTGACATCATCAGTCTACTGGTAGGGTCTGACATCATCAGTCTAAAGGTAGAGTCTGACATCATCAGTCTACAGGTAGGGTCTGAGATCATCAGTCTACAGCTAGGGTCTGACATCATCAGTCTACTGGTAGGGTCTGACATCATCAGTCTACAGGTAGGGTCTGACATCATCAGTCTACAGGTAGGGTCTGACATCGTCAGTCTACTGGTAGGGTCTGACATCATCAGTCTACGGGTAGGGTCTGACATCATCAGTCTACTGGTAGGGTCTGACATCATCAGTCTACTGGTAGGGTCTGACATCAGTATACAGGTAGGGTCTGACATCATCAGTCTATGGTTAGGGTCTGACATCATCAGTCTACAGGTAGGGTCTGACATCATCAGTCTACAGGTAGGGTCTGACATCATCAGTCTACAAGTAGGGTCTGGCATCATCAGTCTACAGGTAGGGTCTGGCATCATCAGTCTACAGGTAGGGTCTGACATCATCAGTCTAGGGGAACTTACTGTAGGGTCTGACATCATCAGTCTACTGGTAGGGTCTGACATCATCAGTCTAAAGGTAGAGTCTGACATCATCAGTCTACAGGTAGGGTCTGACATCATCAGTCTACAGGTAGGGTCTGACATCATCAGTCTACGGGTAGGGTCTGACATCATCAGTCTACTGGTAGGGTCTGACATCATCAGTCTACGGGTAGGGTCTGACATCATCAGTCTACGGGTAGGGTCTGACATCATCAGTCTACTGGTAGGGTCTGACATCATCAGTCTACTGGTAGGGTCTGACATCAGTATACAGGTAGGGTCTGACATCATCAGTCTATGGTTAGGGTCTGACATCATCAGTCTACAGGTAGGGTCTGACATCATCAGTCTACAGGTAGGGTCTGACATCACCAGTCTACAAGTAGGGTCTGGCATCATCAGTCTACAGGTAGGGTCTGGCATCATCAGTCTACAGGTAGGGTCTGACATCATCAGTCTAGGGGAACTTACTGTAGGGTCTGACATCATCAGTCTAAAGGTAGAGTCTGACATCATCAGTCTACAGGTAGTCTGACATCATCAGTCTACAGGTAGGGTCTGACATCATCAGTCTACAGGTAGGGTCTGACATCATCAGTCTACGGGTAGGGTCTGACATCATCAGTCTACATGTAGGGTCTGACATCATCAGTCTACAGGTAGGGTCTGACATCATCAGTCTACTGGTAGGGTCTGACATCATCAGTCTACGGGTAGGGTCTGACATCATCAGTCTACGGGTAGGGTCTGACATCATCAGTCTACAAGTAGGGTCTGGCATCATCAGTCTACAGGTAGGGTCTGGCATCATCAGTCTACAGGTAGGGTCTGACATCATCAGTCTAGGGGAACTTACTGTAGGGTCTGACGTCATCAGTCTACTGGTAGGGTCTGACATCATCAGTCTACGGGTAGGGTCTGACATCATCAGTCTACTGGTAGGGTCTGACATCATCAGTCTACTGGTAGGGTCTGACATCAGTATACAGGTAGGGTCTGACATCATCAGTCTATGGTTAGGGTCTGACATCATCAGTCTACAGGTAGGGTCTGACATCATCAGTCTACTGGTAGGGTCTGACATCATCAGTCTACGGGTAGGGTCTGACATCATCAGTCTACGGGTAGGGTCTGACATCATCAGTCTACTGGTAGGGTCTGACATCATCAGTCTACTGGTAGGGTCTGACATCAGTATACAGGGAGGGTCTGACATCATCAGTCTATGGTTAGGGTCTGACATCATCAGTCTACAGGTAGGGTCTGACATCATCAGTCTACGGGTAGGGTCTGACATCATCAGTCTACAAGTAGGGTCTGGCATCATCAGTCTACAGGTAGGGTCTGGCATCATCAGTCTACAGGTAGGGTCTGACATCATCAGTCTAGGGGAACTTACTGTAGGGTCTGACATCATCAGTCTACTGGTAGGGTCTGACATCATCAGTCTAAAGGTAGAGTCTGACATCATCAGTCTACAGGTAGAGTCTGACATCATCAGTCTACAGGTAGGGTCTGACATCATCAGTCTACTGGTAGGGTCTGACATCATCAGTCTACAGGTAGGGTCTGACATCATCAGTCTACTGGTAGGGTCTGACATCATCAGTCTACGGGTAGGGTCTGACATCATCAGTCTACGGGTAGGGTCTGACATCATCAGTCTACTGGTAGGGTCTGACATCATCAGTCTACTGGTAGGGTCTGACATCAGTATACAGGTAGGGTCTGACATCATCAGTCTATGGTTAGGGTCTGACATCATCAGTCTACAGGTAGGGTCTGACATCATCAGTCTACGGGTAGGGTCTGACATCATCAGTCTACAGGTAGGGTCTGACATCATCAGTCTACAGGTAGGGTCTGACATCATCAGTCTACTGGTAGGGTCTGACATCATGAGTCTACGGGTAGGGTCTGATATCATCAGTCTACGGGTAGGGTCTGACATCATCAGTCTACTGGTAGGGTCTGACATCATCAGTCTACTGGTAGGGTCTGATATCAGTATACAGGTAGGGTCTGACATCATCAGTCTATGGTTAGGGTCGGACATCATCAGTCTACAGGTAGGGTCTGACATCATCAGTCTACGGGTAGGGTCTGACATCATCAGTCTACAAGTAGGGTCTGGCATCATCAGTCTACAGGTAGGGTCTGGCATCATCAGTCTACAGGTAAGGTCTGACATCATCAGTCTAGGGGAACTTACTGTAGGGTCTGACATCATCAGTCTACTGGTAGGGTCTGACATCATCAGTCTAAAGGTAGAGTCTGACATCATCAGTCTACAGGTAGAGTCTGACATCATCAGTCTACAGGTAGGGTCTGACATCATCAGTCTACAGGTAGGGTCTGACATCATCAGTCTACAGGTAGGGTCTGACATCATCAGTCTACTGGTAGGGTCTGACATCATCAGTCTACGGGTAGGGTCTGACATCATCAGTCTACGGGTAGGGTCTGACATCATCAGTCTACTGGTAGGGTCTGACATCATCAGTCTACTGGTAGGGTCTGACATCAGTATACAGGTAGGGTCTGACATCATCAGTCTATGGTTAGGGTCTGACATCATCAGTCTACAGGTAGGGTCTGACATCATCAGTCTACGGGTAGGGTCTGACATCATCAGTCTACAAGTAGGGTCTGGCATCATCAGTCTACAGGTAGGGTCTGGCATCATCAGTCTACAGGTAGGGTCTGACATCATCAGTCTAGGGGAACTTACTGTAGGGTCTGACATCATCAGTCTACTGGTAGGGTTTGACATCATCAGTCTAAAGGTAGAGTCTGACATCATCAGTCTACAGGTAGAGTCTGACATCATCAGTCTACAGGTAGGGTCTGAAATCATCAGTCTACAGGTAGGGTCTGACATCATCAGTCTACGGGTAGGGTCTGACATCATCAGTCTACGGGTAGAGTCTGACATCATCAGTCTAGGGGAACTTACTGTAGGGTCTGACATCATCAGTCTACAGGTAGGATCTGACATCATCAGTCTAGGGGAACTTACTGTAGAGTCTGACATCATCAGTCTACGGGTAGGGTCTGGCATCATCAGTCTACGGGTAGGGTCTGACATCATCAGTCTACAGGTAGAGTCTGACATCATCAGTCTAGGGGAACTTACTGTAGGGTCTGACATCATCAGTCTACTGGTAGGGTCTGACATCATCAGTCTAAAGGTAGAGTCTGACATCATCAGTCTACAGGTAGAGTCTGACATCATCAGTCTACAGGTAGGGTCTGACATCATCAGTCTACTGGTAGGGTCTGACATCATCAGTCTACAGGTAGGGTCTGACATCATCAGTCTACAGGTAGGGTCTGACATCATCAGTCTACTGGTAGGGTCTGACATCATCAGTCTACGGGTAGGGTCTGACATCATCAGTCTACGGGTAGGGTCTGACATCATCAGTCTACTGGTAGGGTCTGACATCAGTATACAGGTAGGGTCTGACATCATCAGTCTATGGTTAGGGTCTGACATCATCAGTCTACAGGTAGGGTCTGACATCATCAGTCTACGGGTAGGGTCTGACATCATCAGTCTACAAGTAGGGTCTGGCATCATCAGTCTACAGGTAGGGTCTGGCATCATCAGTCTACAGGTAGGGTATGACATCATCAGTCTAGGGGAACTTACTGTAGGGTCTGACATCATCAGTCTACTGGTAGGGTCTGACATCATCAGTCTAAAGGTAGAGTCTGACATCATCAGTCTACAGGTAGTCTGACATCATCAGTCTACAGGTAGGGTCTGACATCATCAGTCTACAGGTAGGGTCTGACATCATCAGTCTACGGGTAGGGTCTGACATCATCAGTCTACAGGTAGGGTCTGACATCATCAGTCTACAGGTAGGGTCTGACATCATCAGTCTACTGGTAGGGTCTGACATCATCAGTCTACGGGTAGGGTCTGACATCATCAGTCTATGGGTAGGGTCTGACATCATCAGTCTACAAGTAGGGTCTGGCATCATCAGTCTACAGGTAGGGTCTGGCATCATCAGTCTACAGGTAGGGTCTGACATCATCAGTCTAGGGGAACTTACTGTAGGGTCTGACGTCATCAGTCTATGGTTAGGGTCTGACATCATCAGTCTACAGGTAGGGTCTGACATCATCAGTCTATGGTTAGGGTCTGACATCATCAGTCTACAGGTAGGGTCTGACATCATCAGTCTACTGGTAGGGTCTGACATCATCAGTCTACGGGTAGGGTCTGACATCATCAGTCTACGGGTAGGGTCTGACATCATCAGTCTACTGGTAGGGTCTGACATCATCAGTCTACTGGTAGGGTCTGACATCAGTATACAGGGAGGGTCTGACATCATCAGTCTATGGTTAGGGTCTGACATCATCAGTCTACAGGTAGGGTCTGACATCATCAGTCTACGGGTAGGGTCTGACATCATCAGTCTACAAGTAGGGTCTGGCATCATCAGTCTACAGGTAGGGTCTGGCATCATCAGTCTACAGGTAGGGTCTGACATCATCAGTCTAGGGGAACTTACTGTAGGGTCTGACATCATCAGTCTACTGGTAGGGTCTGACATCATCAGTCTAAAGGTAGAGTCTGACATCATCAGTCTACAGGTAGAGTCTGACATCATCAGTCTACAGGTAGGGTCTGACATCATCAGTCTACTGGTAGGGTCTGACATCATCAGTCTACAGGTAGGGTCTGACATCATCAGTCTACGGGTAGGGTCTGACATCATCAGTCTACGGGTAGGGTCTGACATCATCAGTCTACGGGTAGGGTCTGACATCATCAGTCTACTGGTAGGGTCTGACATCAGTATACAGGTAGGGTCTGACATCATCAGTCTATGGTTAGGGTCTGACATCATCAGTCTACAGGTAGGGTCTGACATCATCAGTCTACGGGTAGGGTCTGACATCATCAGTCTACAGGTAGGGTCTGACATCATCAGTCTACTGGTAGGGTCTGACATCAGTATACAGGTAGGGTCTGACATCATCAGTCTATGGTTAGGGTCTGACATCATCAGTCTACAGGTAGGGTCTGACATCATCAGTCTACGGGTAGGGTCTGACATCATCAGTCTACAGGTAGGGTCTGACATCATCAGTCTACAGGTAGGGTCTGACATCATCAGTCTACTGGTAGGGTCTGACATCATGAGTCTACGGGTAGGGTCTGACATCATCAGTCTACGGGTAGGGTCTGACATCATCAGTCTACTGGTAGGGTCTGACATCATCAGTCTACTGGTAGGGTCTGACATCAGTATACAGGTAGGGTCTGACATCATCAGTCTATGGTTAGGGTCTGACATCATCAGTCTACAGGTAGGGTCTGACATCATCAGTCTACGGGTAGGGTCTGACATCATCAGTCTACAAGTAGGGTCTGGCATCATCAGTCTACAGGTAGGGTCTGGCATCATCAGTCTACAGGTAGGGTCTGACATCATCAGTCTAGGGGAACTTACTGTAGGGTCTGACATCATCAGTCTACTGGTAGGGTCTGACATCATCAGTCTAAAGGTAGAGTCTGACATCATCAGTCTACTGGTAGGGTCTGACATCAGTATACAGGTAGGGTCTGACATCATCAGTCTATGGTTAGGGTCTGACATCATCAGTCTACAGGTAGGGTCTGACATCATCAGTCTACGGGTAGGGTCTGACATCATCAGTCTACAGGTAGGGTCTGACATCATCAGTCTACAGGTAGGGTCTGACATCATCAGTCTACTGGTAGGGTCTGACATCATGAGTCTACGGGTAGGGTCTGACATCATCAGTCTACGGGTAGGGTCTGACATCATCAGTCTACTGGTAGGGTCTGACATCATCAGTCTACGGGTAGGGTCTGACATCATCAGTCTACAAGTAGGGTCTGGCATCATCAGTCTACAGGTAGGGTCTGGCATCATCAGTCTACAGGTAGGGTCTGACATCATCAGTCTAGGGGAACTTACTGTAGGGTCTGACATCATCAGTCTACTGGTAGGGTCTGACATCATCAGTCTAAAGGTAGAGTCTGACATCATCAGTCTACTGGTAGGGTCTGAAATCATCAGTCTACAGGTAGGGTCTGACATCATCAGTCTACGGGTAGGGTCTGACATCATCAGTCTACGGGTAGAGTCTGACATCATCAGTCTAGGGGAACTTACTGTAGGGTCTGGCACGCCTAGAGGTAGTTAGGTTGGCCATGCGTTGAAGATGTTGAATATTGTTGTGGAAAACGGAAAGCTCCGGCTTAACTGAACTTGCAAAGTATCACAAATGTATTTCCTGTGCAAAGTAGCCTAAGCAAGATGAGAACCAACCACGGTTCACACACTCTCTGTGAGGAACGTTGGCTCGTTGAATTATTCCATTAACATCTTAAATGCGAACTTTGTCCCAGAAACTTAATTCAACCGTCTTGGTCGCGTGTCCTCAGGAGGTGGAGACGGAGCAGTATCACGCTCTGTTTCTGGAGACACTGAAGGAGCGTGGGTACCACGGGTACTTCTGCCCAAAGTCTCGTGCCAAACTGGTCTCAGAACAGGAGAGGAAACACGTGGACGGGTGTGCCGTGTTCTTCAAGACAGAGAAGTGAGTGAATCAATCAAATACAATTTTTATATCGTCCTTTTTTATTACATCAGTGTTTTTAAAAAATCTGTGTTCGATTGAGCTTGCCTCTTGAACCCAGGTCTGGTTATGTTTCACATGTACTCTGGTGCAGAAACACCACAGGTTGCCATGGCGAACTCTGAGGGTTCAGAGGTCATGTTGAACAGGGTCATGACCAAGGACCACATCGGGGTCGCTGTCCTGCTGGAGGTCAACAAGGACATGTTCTCTGGTGGTGAGGAGCCTGTCAGTCAGTCAGACAACTTCTCTGGTGGTGAGGAGCCAGTCAGTCAGTCAGACAGACAACTCCTCTGGTGGTGAGGAACCAGTCAGTCAGTCAGACAACTCCTCTGGTGGTGAGGAACCAGTCAGTCAGTCAGACAACTCCTCTGGTGGTGAGGAACCTGGTGGTCAGTCAGTCAGATAACTTATCTGGTGGTGAGGAGCCTATCAATCAATCAGACAGACAACTCCTCTGGTGGTGAGGAACCAGTCAGTCAGTCAGACAACTTCTCTGGTGGTGAGGAGCCTGTCAGTCAGTCAGACAGACAACTTCTCTGGTGGTGAGGAGCCTGGTGGTCAGACATGTTCTCTGGTGGTGAGGAACCTGGTGGTCAGTCAACAATAATTATTGGTGAAGCCTTCTCTTCCTGTGGAGATACTGTACCATTTGAAGTACCAGTACCAGATTGAACCAGTAGATGGCAGTCTCTGCTCTTCAAAGTGACAAGTTCTGAAATGACTACAGTTTGTTGTTAACTCTCACCATTGTTCGTGGGGGAAAAAAACACACACACAAAAAAAATTCTGCCTTTGTGCAACTCGTCCTAAAAAAAGTTCAGATTAGTTCAACTTGATGGACAAAAATAGAAAATGTTTCATTGGTTTTCAATTCATACGTTTCTGTGTAGCCTCAGCCTAACTCACTGTGTCTGTTTCTCAGGCCTGAAGCCGCTGCAGGAGAAACAGCTGATCCTGGTGGCCAATGCCCACATGCACTGGGACCCGGAGTTCTGTGACGTCAAGCTGATCCAGACCATGATGTTCCTGTCTGAGTTAAAGAGCATCGCTGAAAGGCACCAGAGCTCCGTGGGAACAGGCTCCCCGACCTCTGACCCAGCCTCCATCCCTATCGTGCTCTGTGCTGACCTCAACTCCCTGCCCGACTCTGGTAAGAACCTAACACTAACTCACACCCAGCCCCTATCCCTATCATGCTCTGTGCTGACCTCATGTCGCTACCTGACAAATAAGAAAATGCTCACGCAGATGCGTCGACTCCTAGTGGCCGGGGAGTTTAATGCAGGGAAACTGAAATCTGTTTGACCTTATTTCTACCAGCATGTCACCTGTACAGCTAGAGGAGACACAACTGTAGACCACCTTTGCCCAACACACAGAAACACATATGAAGTTCGCCCTCGACCTCCATTTGGCAAATCTGACCATTACTCCATCCTCTTAAGTCTTGCTTTCAAGCATAAACTCTTTAACAGGAAGTACCTGTGACGCACTCAATACAGAAGTGGTCAGATGAAGCGGTTGCTAAGCTACAGGACTGTTTCCCTAGCAACGACTGGAATATGTCCCGGGATTCATCTGATGGCATTGAGGAGTTTACCACATCTGTCACCGGCTTCATTAATAAGTGCATCCACGACCTCGTCCCCATAGTGACCGTACGAACATACCCCAACCAAAAGCCATGAATTGGGCCTCCCGGGTGGCGCAGTGGTTAAGGGCGCTGTACTGCAGCGCCAGCTGTGCCATCAGAATCCCTGGGTTCGCGCCCAGGTTCTGTTGTAACCGGCCGCGACCGGGAGGTCCGTGGGGCGATGCACAATTAGCCTAGCGTCGTCGTATAGGGACTGTCCTCATAGGGTTAGTGGTAGGCTATAGGGACTGTCCTCATAGGGTTAGTGGTAGACTATAGGGACTGTCCTCATAGGGTTAGTGGTAGGTTATAGGGACTGTCCTCATAGGGTTAGTGGTAGGTTATAGGGACTGTCCTTACAGGGTTAGTGGTAGACTATAGGGACTGTCCTCATAGGGTTAGTGGTAGGTTATAGGGACTGTCCTTACAGGGTTAATGGTAGACTATAGGGACTGTCCTCATAGGGTTAGTGGTAGGTTATAGGGACTGTCCTCATTGTCCTCATAGGGTTAGTGGTAGGCAATAGGGACTGTCCATCTAGGGTTAGTGGTAGGCTATAGGGACTGTCCTCATAGGGTTAGTGGTAGGCTATAGGGACTGTCCTCATAGGGTTAGTGGTAGGCTATTGGGACTGTCCTCATAGGGTTAGTGGTAGGCTATAGGGACTGTCCTCATAGGGTTAGTGGTAGGCTATAGGGACTGTCCTCATAGGGTTAGTGGTAGAATATAGGGACTGTCCTCATAGCGTTAGTGGTAGACTATAGGGACTGTCCTCGTAGGTTTAGTGGCAGGCTATAGGGAGCCTCATGACTTACACCAAATACACATACGACTTCAAGGTAAAGCTGACTGGGTACTGTCGCTCTCTCTATTTCTCTCCCTTCTCTCTCTCCTTTTGTTGAGATCCTTATTATTCTCTATGTTTGGTTAGGTCAGGGTGTGACTCGGGTGGGAATTTCTATGTTTTCTATTTCTTTGTTTTTGGCCGAGTGTGGTTCCCAATCAGAGGCAGCTGTCTATCGTTGTCTCTGATTGGGAATCATACTTAGGCAGCCTGTTTTCCACCTGAGTTTGTGGGATCTTGTTTTCTGTTTAGTTGCTGTAGCCTGACAGAACTGTGCTCTTTTGTTTTTTTTGTCTTTGTTATTTTGTTTGGTGAAGTCAATAAAGTTACGATGTGCCACGCTGTGCCTTGGTCTCCTTCTACAATCGAAAGCCGTTACACTCTGCCTCCTCTCTCGCGCTCCCTCTTTCTGTACTCCTTCTCTCTTCTCTCTCTCCTTCCATCTCTCTCCCTCCCTCCTCTCTGTCCATCTCTCTCTCTCTCTGCCTCCCCTCTCTCTCTCTCTCTCCCCATCACCCCATACTGTAGAGCAAAGTGTCAACATTACAGAGCATCCATGATGCTAAAATATATTTTAGAATATTTGAACGTATAGCAATGCTAACAAGATCTTTCTCCGTTCTTTATTTCTTCCTCGCTGTGCAGGGCGTAATCGACTACATCTTCTTCTCCAAGACTCACATGTCTGTAGCCGGGTTGCTCGGTCCCCTGGAGTCTCGGTGGTTAACGGACAACAACATCACCGGCTGTCCCCACCCCCCCCACCCCCACATCCCCTCTGACCACTTCTCTCTGCTCGCCCAGCTGGAGCTCCACCCGCCCCTCACCACCTCCTCCTCCTCCCCCTCCTCCTCCCTCAACGGCCTGCACCTGCCTGTCCACAGGTATTGGTTGTCCCGACTACTCACCCTCTGACCCCTTTGAACCCCTAATGCCCCGCCTCCTCTGCCAAAAAAAAGGACTTTGTACATTTTCTTATCGTGTCCCTAATCTCAGACCATCCACGGAACTCCGACGCAGACAACCCATTCCCCAAAGGAGTGAAGTATTCTCACCGTACTGCTCCTTTTTTTTAACCTCCATTTTGCACACATATGTTATTTCTGTTTGTTTTGCTTGTTGTTTTTCCGTCCATTTGAACGGCTTGATACCAAATCATGTTTTGTGTTGTTTTCTGGTCATATGCTACTGCTGCTGCCCGTCTCCTTGGAAACTCCAAGGGTGCGTCAGAAAGAGCACCCTGTTCCCTATATAGTGCACTACTTTTGACCAGGACCCAATGCGATATAGGAAATAGGTTTCCATTTGGGAGGAAGCCCCAAGTTCAGGTCATCCTGGTCTGATGTCAGACCACCTGATGTGTTTTTGCCTTGGCCCGGTCTGGGTGGGCCCGGTCTGGGTGGGCACGGTCTGGGTGGGAAAGGTCTGGGTGGGCCCTGTCTGGGTGAGCCCTGTCTGGGTGGGCCCGGTCTGGGTGGGCCCTGACTGGGTGGGCCCTGTCTGGGTGGGCACGGTCTGGGTGGGCCCTGTCTGGGTGGGCCCTGTCTGGGTGGGCCCAGTCTGGGTGGGCCCTGTCTGGGTGGGCCCTGTCTGGGTGGGCACGGTCTGGGTGGGCCCTGTCTGGGTGGGCCCTGTCTGGGTGGCCTGGCTGAGAGTTAGAAAAGCTTTTTGCCATAATCTAATGACAGTACGACGACAGCCGCCATCTGGGTTTCTCTGTGGTTGAGAAATCCACTCCTCAAGACACGTTATGACATCCAGAGTTCTACTGAATTGCGTTTGATGATCATGTTAAAGTTGCCATCGTTTCATCATACACCCAAACAGGACTTCTTCTTCCTTCTCCAAAATGACGGTGGTGTTTGGGACTTTTCACTACTGCTCTATTTTGGAGTTAAGTCCCGGTAAGACAAGGTTTTTATTTTATTTATTTTTTTAGCAAAATGTGAAATGTTGTCATCTCTTAAACATGCGTCTATGGAAGCCTATAAGGGTCAATCAGTGAACAGGATCCCAGCATTACTATTGTATCTCAAACACAGCTTCAGTATTAACATAATTTGCTCTCAGCTTCTCATTCTGCTATGTAAATTGACACTATGCATTGATTTTTCCCTCGTCTGTTTGAGTGGTGTGTGTGTGTGTGTGCTCCTGACCCAGTGAAAATTATCTGATTAAAAAAAAATAATAATAATAATATAAATAATTTATTGCACCTTATTGAGGTAGGATCCAGGCCTACCTCTTCCGTTCATTAGTTAGCCCCCATGTTGAGGTAGGATCCAGGCCTACCTCTTCCGTTCATCTGTTAGCCCCCATGTTGAGGTAGGATCCAGGCCTACCTCTTCTGTTCATCAGTTAGCCCCCATGTTGAGGTAGGATCCAGGCCTACCCCTTCCGTTCATCAGTTAACCCCCATGTTGAGGTAGGATCCATGCCTACCTCTTTTGTTCATCAGTTAGCCCCCATGTTGAGGTAGGATCCAGGCCTACCTCTTCCGTTCATCAGTTAGCCCCCATGTTGAGGTAGGATCCATGCCTACCTCTTCTGTTCATCAGTTAGCCCCCATGTTGAGGTAGGATCCAGGCCTACCTCTTCTGTTCATCAGTTAGCCCCCATGTTGAGGTAGGATCCAGGCCTACCTCTTCTGTTCATCAGTTAGCCCCCATGTTGAGGTAGGATCCAGGCCTACCTCTTCCGTTCATCAGTTAGCCCCTTATTGAGGTAGGATACAGGCCAACCTCTTCTGTTCATCAGTTAGCCCCTTATTGAGGTAGGATCCAGGCCTACCTCTTCTGTTCATCAGTTAGCCCCCATGTTGAGGTAGGATCCAGGCCTACCTCTTCTGTTCATCAGTTAGCCCCCATGTTGAGGTAGGATCCAGGCCTACCTCTTCCGTTCATCAGTTAGCCCCCATGTTGAGGTAGGATCCAGGCCTACCTCTTCTGTTCATCAGTTAGCCCCTTATTGAGGTAGGATCCAGGCCTACCTCTTCTGTTCATCAGTTAGCCCCTTATTGAGGTAGGATACATGACTACCTCATCTGTTCATCAGTGTTAGCCCCTTATTGAGGTAGGATACAGGGCTACCTCTTCTGTTCATCAGTTAGCCCCTTATTGAGGTAGGACACAGGCCAACCTCTTCTGTTCATCAGTTAGCACCTTATTGAGGTAGGATACAGGCCTACCTCTTCTGTCACCTAGACTAGAGTTCCTTTTTGAGTGAAAACCAAATTAAAACCTGTTGCTTTGTGAAAACTTTCAAATCCCTGGGTCCGTTACAATGACTTGGATCACGTCGAACGGGGGGAGTCCAAATTTATTGACACCCTTGACAAAGATGAGAAATAATGACTGTGTAAAATCAACAATTCAAATACTGAGCTATATTGTACGCTCAACAAAATGGGGAATTATATTTTTTTATACGAATACAATTGCTCAGAGAAAGAGATTTTGTCTAACAATATATAAAAAAATATCTCAAAAAGGTAGGGGGTCAAAAGTTTAGTATTTGGTCCAATATTTCTAGCATGCAATGATTACATCAAGCCTGTGACTCTATAAACTTGTTGATGTATTTGCAATTCGTTTTTGTTTTTGTATTTCAGATGATTTTGTGCCCAATAGAAATTAATGGTAAATAATGTATTGTGTCATTTTGGAGTCACTTTTATAGTAAATAATAATAGAATATGTATCTAAACACTTCTACATTAATATGGATGTTACCATGGTTACAGATAATCCTGAATGAATCGTGAATAATAATGAATAGTGAGAAACTTACAGAGGGTCAAAGATCATACCCCCAAGATATGCTAACCTCTCATTAGGGCCTACCAGGGAGGTTAGCATGTAATATCATACCCCCAAGATATGCTAACCTCTCATTAGGGCCTACCAGGGAGGTTAGCATGTAATATCATACCCCCAAGATATGCTAACCTCTCATTAGGTCCTACCAGGGAGGTTAGCATGTAATATCATACCCCCAAGATATGCTAACCTCTCATTAGGGCCTACCAGGGAGGTTAGCATGTAATATCATACCCCCAAGATATGCTAACCTCTCATTAGGGCCTACCAGGGAGGTTAGCATGTAATATCATACCCCCAAGACATGCTAACCTCTCACCATTACCAATAACAAGGGAGGTTAGCATGTAATATCATACCCCCAAGACATGCTAACCTCTCACCATTACCAATAACAAGGGAGGTTAGCATGTAATATCATACCCCCAAGACATGCTAACCTCTCACCATTACCAATAACAGGGGAGTACCTGTATTTCTGGAACACCTGGGAATTTTGAGAAAATTAACAGAATTTTGCAAACCTAATCCCCATACCCATAAATACAGTATATGTCTTCATTCATACCCCTCAAGGAACAAACACTAAGTTTATATGACTTCAAAGTTACAGAAATTCCCAGGTATTGCCCTAATGTGGATACACTAATACCATGGCAACACTGTGTGTGTGTGTGTGTGTGTGTGTGTGTGTGTGTGTGTGTGTGTGCGTGTGTGTGTGTGTGTGTGTGTGTGTGTGTGTGGTGTCTGAATCTGTTGTCAACATAACATGCCTTGGCAACGTTGGCTTTGCTTTTATTTGCCCATGAATCAAACTGACACGCTATGCCTCCGATTTTCAATGACTTCTGTGAAACCAGAGAGAGAGAGAGAGAACTACATTTGTATCAGTTCTATATCAAAGCCACATAGTATCATCTTTGGTGACTGTCTTATCACACTATAACTGGTGATTTGGGGGGGGGGGGGGGGGGGGTATAATATGTTCCTCGTCCCGTGTATGATCATGCTGTCTTGCTAGTTCCTGTGTTCATTTGTTCCGTGGCAAAAGAAATCTGATCTGGGACCACGCTACCATTTGTCCAACTAGGGTGGTAATTTTAGATTTTGTCACCAGTCCAAAGTTTGTCAATCTGATCTGTATGCCCAGTCATTGTGCCACCTCAACAAAGTACCGAGATCAGCGGTATGAGAACCAATGACCAAACACCCAAACTACATCCTTTATCTATTTCTGAACCAAAGGCAGTGTACAAATTGATACTTTGTACGATACAGTATTACAAGCTTTTGAAAAGAGATAAATGTTTTAGATTTAAAAAAATATATATTTTAAACAATTGTCTAAATGGCTTTTATTTATTTATGAGTGAATAATTTTAATGTGAAATTAATCTGAATGGTCAAATGTTATGAGATGTTTGTTTTTTTTATCCCTTTTTCAGCTGATGATCTCCTAGCCTTCCCTAGGACTTTTACTGTTGTTCTTTTTAACTAAGACTCCCACTTCCAAACACCATAATAATTTGCTAAACTTCAGCTGCATCTTCCCTCCACATTGTCTCATTAAATATCGCAGTCAATCGTGAACACATCCACTTTCTACGTGTGTATCAACATTTGTTTTGTAGAGCACACCTCCATTTTCTTCCAACAACAACAACATGCCTAATTTGTACAGGATACCTTCTCTAGTTTGTACAGGATGCCTTCTCTAGTTTGTACAGGATACCATCTCTAGTTTGTACAGGATACCTTCTCTAGTTTGTACAGGATACCATCTCTAGTTTGTACAGGATGCCTTCTCTAGTTTGTACAGGATGCCTTCTCTAGTTTGTACAGGATACCTTCTCTAGTTTGTACAGGATACCTTCTCTAGTTTGTACAGGATACCTTCTCTAGTTTGTACAGGATACCTTCTCTAGTTTGTACAGGATACCTTCTCTAGTTTGTACAGGATACCTTCTCTAATTTGTACAGGATATTACACTACATGAGTATGTGGACACCTACTCGTCGGACATCTCATTCCAAAATCATGGGCGTTAATGTGGAGTTGGTCCCCCTTTTGCTGCTATAACAGCCTCCACTCTTCTGGGAAGGCTTTCCTCTAGATGTTAGAACATTGCTGAGGAGACTTGTTTCCATTCAGCCATAAGAGCATTAGTGAGGTCGGGCACTGATGTTGAGCGATTAGGTCTGTCTCGTAGTCGGCGTTTCAATTAATCCTAAAGGTGTTCGATGGGGTTGAGGTCAGGGCTCTGTGCAGGCCAGTCAAGTTCATCCACACTGATCTCGACAAACCATTTCTGTATGGACCTTGCTTTGTGCACGGGGGCATTGTCATGTACCCCCTGTATATAGCCTCCAGATTGACTCGGTACCGGTACCCCCTGTATATAGCCTCCACACTGACTCGGTACCGGTACCCCCTGTATATAACCTCCACACTGACTCGGTACCGGTACCCCCTGTATATAACCTCCACACTAACTCGGTACCGGTACCCCCTGTATATAGCCTCCACACTGATTCGGTACCCCCTGTATATAGCCTCCACATTGACTCGGTACCGGTACCCCCTGTATATAGCCTCAACATTGACTCTGTACCGGTACCCCCTGTATATAGCCTCCACATTGACTCTGTACCGGTACCCACTGTATATAGCCTCCACACTGACTCTGTACCGGTACCCCCTGTATATAGCCTCCACATTGACTCTGTACCGGTACCCCCTGTATATAGCCTCCACACTGATTCGGTACCCCCTGTATATAGCCTCCACATTGACTCGGTACCGGTACCCCCTGTATATAGCCTCAACATTGACTCTGTACCGGTACCCCCTGTATATAGCCTCCACACTGACTCGGTACCGGTACCCCCTGTATATAGCCTCCACACTGACTCGGTACCGGTACCCCCTGTATATAGCCTCCACACTGACTCGGTACTGGTATCCCCTGTATATAGCCTCCACACTAACTCTGTACCGGTACCCCCTGTATATAGCCTCCACATTGACTCGGTACCGGTACCCCCTGTATATAGCCTCCACACTGACTCGGTACTGGTATCCCCTGTATATAACCTCCACACTGACTCGGTACCGGTACCCCCTGTATATAACCTCCACACTGACTCGGTACTGGTATCCCCTGTATATAGCCTCCACACTGACTCGGTACTGGTATCCCCTGTATATAGCCTCCACACTGACTCGGTACCGGTACCCCCTGTATATAGCCTCCACACTGACTCGGTACTGGTATCCCCTGTATATAGCCTCCACACTGACTCGGTACTGGTATCCCCTGTATATAGCCTCCACACTGACTCGGTACTGGTATCCCCTGTATATAGCCTCCACACTGACTCGGTACTGGTATCCCCTGTATATAGCCTCCACACTGACTCGGTACTGGTATCCCCTGTATATAGCCTCCACATTGACTCTGTACCGATACCTCCTGTATATAGCCTCCACATTGACTCTGTACCGATACCTCCTGTATATAGCCTCCACACTGACTCGGTACTGGTATCCCCTGTATATAGCCTCCACACTGACTCGGTACTGGTATCCCCTGTATATAGCCTCCACACTGACTCGGTACTGGTATCCCCTGTATATAGCCTCCACATTGACTCTGTACCGATACCTCCTGTATATAGCCTCCACATTGACTCTGTACCGATACCTCCTGTATATAGCCTCCACACTGACTCGGTACTGGTATCCCCTGTATATAGCCTCCACATTGACTCGGTACCGGTATCCCCTGTATAGCCTCCACATTGACTCGGTACTGGTATCCCCTGTATAGCCTCCACATTGACTCTGTACCGGTACCCCCTGTATATAGTCTCCACATTGACTCTGTACCGGTACCCCCTGTATATAGCCTCCACATTGACTCTGTACCGGTATCCCCTGTATATAGCCTCCACACTGACTCGGTACTGGTATCCCCTGTATATAGCCTCCACATTGACTCTGTACCGGTATCCCCTGTATATAGCCTCCACATTGACTCTGTACCGGTACCCCCTGTATATAGTCTCCACATTGACTCTGTACCGGTACCCCCTGTATATAGCCTCCACATTGACTCTGTACCGGTATCCCCTGTATATAGCCTCCACACTGACTCTGTACCGGTATCCCCTGTATATAGCCTCCACATTGACTCTGTACCGGTACCCCCTGTATATAGTCTCCACATTGACTCTGTACCGGTACCCCCTGTATATAGCCTCCACATTGACTCTGTACCGGTATCCCCTGTATATAGCCTCCACACTGACTCGGTACTGGTACCCCCTGTATATAGCCTCCACATTGACTCTGTACCGGTATCCCCTGTATATAGCCTCCACACTGACTCGGTACTGGTATCCCCTGTATAGCCTCGTTACTGTGTTGCTTTTTATTATTTATTTATTTGTACTCTTCTTGAACTGCATTGTTGGTTAAGGACTTGTAAGTAAAGCATTTCACAGTAAGGTCTACACTTGTTGTATTCAGCGCATTTAACAAATTACATTTGATAACATATCTAGTTTGTACAGGATACTATCTCTAATTCCATCCATCCTTCCTTCCTTCCATCCTTCCATCCATCCTTCTATCCATCCTTCCTTCCATCCATCCTTCCATCCATCCATCCATCCATCCATCCATCCATCCTTCTATCCATCCTTCTATCCATCCTTCCATCCATCCTTCTATCTATCTATCCATCCATCCATCCATCCATCCATCCATCCATCCATCCATCCATCCATCCATCCATCCATCCATCCATCCATCCATCCATCCATCCTTCCTTCCTTCCTTCCATCCATCCATCCATCCATCCATCCATCCATCCATCCATCCATCCATCCATCCATCCATCCTTCCTTCCTTCCATCCTTGTATCCATCCTTCTATCCATCCATCCATCCTTCCATCCTTGTATCCATCCTTCTATCCATCCATCCATCCATCCATCCATCCATCCATCCTTCCTTCCTTCCTTCCTTCCTTCCATCCATCCACTTGAGTTCAAATCTTTCAGTGTTGGCTTTAGCTTGCTTGGAGTGTCAGGTGGGCAGAGTAGTCCCACTGTACCAGGAAAGCTCAATCAAGCCCGGATCAAGTGTTTGAAATGATTTCAGATAGTATTGGAAACCAGTTATCAGGATGGAACAATTAGTGTTCAGCTTCTAGGCTAACATGTAGTGTCGTAACGTTGGTATCACTAATGTGACCACTGTTGTTTATCGAATATTAACTATGTTTATAATTACGTGATTTAAATGAATCGGGTAATCATTAACCCAGTAACCTGGGGCACCATGGGAAAAGTTTGTTTAATGAATTTCCGTTTCCCTAATTAACTCAAATAATATCAGAATATCGATTTTACAGCAGTCCCTAATTAATTCATTTCCTCTACAGTCTCATCCTGAACGTTGCATAATTCGTAAATCTGCATAAACCCAGGTCTCACTAAATCATGCCGTACCACACCAATTGAGTTGATTATTTATTTACTAACAAGCTAAATGATAATATAAGATACACATCCTCAAACACACAGTCTAGGCTATTGATTAGAACTTAGTACGATGAAACAGGTCCCTAGTGGACCAACACAATATGACACGTGTTACATAAGATGGGGATTGAGAGAGAGCGAGCACTCTTGGGTACATTTTGTAAGCTATGCTTAGTTTGGCCCTAAACTGCCACTCTTATGGGTCAGAATTATAATGATGTAATTACTTGTTGAAGGTCTTCATTTGGTATCTCTGTTGGGTATTTTTTTAATTTGACCTTTATTTAACTAGGCAAGTCAGTTAAGATCAAATTCTTATTTTCAATGACAGCCTAGGAACAGTGGGTTTAATTGCCTGTTCAGAGGCAGAACGACAGATTTGTACCTTGTCAGCTCAGGGATTTGAACTTGCAACCTTCTGGTTACTAGTCCAACGCTCTAACCACTAGGCTACCCTGCCGGGTATCTCTGTTGGGTATCTCTGTTGGGCCCAGGGCTTCGTGGGCCGAGCTCCGCTTAGTGAGAGATGTTCAGCCGACGTCCCGTTCTCTGGCTGGTCATCTACTTTGTTTGCGAGTGTAAGTCTCTGATTGTCCACCAGCTGTTACAATGTCCTCTTTTCTAGTTGTCTGTTACCTTGCTTTTGTTCTGGAAGAGGCGTCTTCTGAGGACGGCTAATCAGCCGTGTAGATAGTTCCAGCGTGGGAATGAAAGCAGTGTAGACACACGATTCCTTGGAGAGAAGAACCGGGTGGTCCTTCTTCAATTCACCTTCTTAGATACAGCTACTCGACCGGAGCATTGATTGTTAAGAGGTTCATTTGTCTTCTTCAACCTCGTGTTGCATTTTGGGGTCACGACTAGTCATGGACCTCGGCTGCAGGTCAATTTAGTCTGTTATGTAAATTCTTAACTCGCATGTTTTATACTCTCGGGTCAAAAGAGAGAGATGACTCTGTAGGACTGTGATCCACGGTAACTTGACCCGAACAGGCCAGTCATGACAGTTGGAACAATCATTCAGTGGCTTGCGTCAGCCATATTGAGAGTGGTCATAGATAGATAGCTCCTCCTCCTCAGAGACCTTGCTATTACCCTGTAGAGCTCTTTGTTCAATAGTAGAGCACTAAATAGGGAATAGGATGCCATTTGGGACACAATTAATGTTTAATCAACTGCACAGGTCTGTTTTCTGAATGTGGAAGTCAGAAGTCATGTTGATCTGATTTCAAAGTAGTTGTGTTTTTTATTGGTTCATTCATGTTCTTTCATCTGTGTTTGGGTAAGACCATTATACAGAGGACTCATCTTTTGTATCAATGCCATTATATGGCGTCTGTGAGAGCATGAGCAGTGCCATTGATGCTGTCTCCATTTTAAAAGTAGTCAATTTTCTTCTTTTGTGTTTGAAAAAAAAAAATGTGTGATTTAAGTGCTGCCTGCAGTGCTGGAGTCCAGAACAACATCTTGTCCTTTATTTATTGTAACCACTAGATGGCGGTGATATAGCGTTTACTAACCATCGCCAACCCAATATGAAGAAGAAGACAATGCTCTGTTCATTGGCGGATCGCTCCCAAACCATAGGAATTCCCTCCCAGTTGACTACTTTAAAATGGTGGAAGTCCTCAATGGCAATGTCCATGGTAAAACCAGGTTATATCCATCTACATTCCTCTATCTTTGTGGGTAAGACACAAGGCCTTAACTACCACCAGGAAGTTTGAAAAGGACCTATGATCCCCAAAGAGCAGGCAAACTACGGACGCCCCAGTCCCGCCCCGGTCCCGCCCCTGCTGGGAGTGGAATATTAAGTCAACCCATCAGAGGTAGACGTGCTGACTGACTTTATGGGATAATGATGCTCACATCAACAAGTTGGTAAACAAGGCATTTCACCCTTCCTCCTCCTCAGGCAATAAAATGCTCATGTTTTGTACATTTTGTATAGGTTGTGTTTATTTTTCGAGGGTAGACCCAATATATGATTAAAAAAAAACATGAAATAATCACATTCAATACATACTGAAATCATTTAAAATAAACTAATTCACTTGGTATTAGAATCATATTTGAATAGAATCCATTGGTATCACATTGGCATCACATTGGTATTACATTGGTATCACATTGGTATTACATTGGTATCACATTGGTATTACATTGGTATCACATTTCCATTTAGCTCCAACTTGATACATTCCTGTTCCAATTCACTCAATGCTGGTTGAGATGGGGAAGTTCTACACTTCTCTTCCTCTTGTTGGTACTGTAGAAAGAGATGGTCTGTGTTAAAGTTAACAGAAGTGTGTGTGTGTGTGTGTGTGTGTGTGTGTGTGTGTGTGTGTGTGTGTGTGTGTGTGTGTGTGTGTGCGTGTGTGTGTGTGTGCGTGTGTGTGTGTGTGTGTTGTATTTACCTTTGTAACTTGACAATGACTTTGTTGATCCATCGTGCATCTGGAGTCACACAGACGGTGGCTTTGTCCTTCTTGGTAACGCTGATGAATGAAGGGAGGGATATATATTACAGCGTCGCCATGGTTACATATCATACACTGCAGAATTGAACCTATCAGAAAACGTCAATATGAACGTACACATATTTAGCAGATGTTATTATGGCTGTAGTGAAATGGTTGTGTTCCCAGCTCCAACAGTGCAGTAATATCTAACAATACACACAAATCTGAGTAGAAGAACGGAATTAAGAAATCTATAAGTATTAGGATGAGCAAAGTCAGAGTCCTGTATATGTTAATGTATGTATAGATACAGTACGAGTCAAAAGTTTGGACACACCTACTCATTCCAGGGTTCTAGAACACCTACTCATTCCAGGGTTCTAGAACACCTACTCATTCCAGGGTTCTAGAACACCTACTCATTTCAGGGTTTTTCTTTATTTTTACTATTTTCTACATTGTAGAATAATAGTGAAGACATCAAAACTATGAAATAAAACATATGGAATCATGTAGTAACCCAGAAAGTGTTAAACAAATCAAAATATATTTTATATTTGAGATTGTTCAAAGTAGCCACCCTTTGCCTTGATGACAGCTTTTCACACTCTTGGCATTCCTTTGACCTCATGGCTTGGTTTTTACTCTGACAGGCACTGACAACTGTAGGACCTTTATATAGACAGGTGTGAGATGTTCCAAATCATGTCTAATCAATTGAATTTACCACAGGTGGACTCCAATCAAGTTGTAGAAACATCTCAAGGATGATCAATGGAAACAGGATGCATCTAAACTCAATGTAGAGTCTCATAGCAAAGCGTCTGAATACTTATGTAAATAAGGTGTTTCTGTTTCTTATATTTAATACATTTGCTAAAATGTCTAAAAACCTGTTTTCTCTTCGTTATTATGGAGTATTGTGTGTAAATTGATGAGGACAATTTTTTATTTAATCCATTTTAGAAAAAGGCTGTAAACATAATAAAATGTGGGAAAAGTCAAGGGGTCTGAATACTTTCTGAATACACTGTATGTATATGTATACATGTGTGATTGAATGTAGAGTCATTGTGGACAGTATGTGGATAGAATATATAGTACATCTGTAGAATAGGGAGCATATAATAGTACATGTACAGCAATAGTTGAATAGGATGGCCTTGACTAGAAAAACATATTTGTAATCTGTGATTGTCTGGAGTCCCTGCCACATACTGAGTTTCGAGGGGGAATTGCTATAGGCTACCACTGCAAATGCCCACATTTATTACAATGTCTTAGCCTTGGTTACGAATAGGAACATTGAACTCATCATCAGTGACTAATGATTGGTTTGCATAGCATGCAGTAAAGTGACTATACTGACTAATTAATTTCCCCTCCACCACGACCGATCCCCCACGCTTCTTCCCCCTATGCATTAGAAAACCACAGTTTAGCGCTTCGTTCAAGACCTCGCTGACTGACTCACATGATCTATGTGTGAAGACAATGACAGCCACCATGGGTTTTAGGTGCGGTTTCCAAGACACAGATGAAGCCTGAACAACAACAACAACAAAAAGCATGGAGATTCCACTGGGCCAGTGGTTACCAACCAATCGATCGCGATCGACTTCAAGGCATTCCTAGTCGATCACCAAACATTTCTGTAGAAAATCATATGAAAAAGGATTGAGGGTCTTCTTTTTTAAATTCGTGTTGCGCTGTTACCGGCAGGTGCACTTCAGAAGCCTTGCGCACCGGGTAGGCAAACTGTTCCCAGTTTAAACCATTTAGTTTGTCAGGAAAGACCAACTCCACCTAACCAGCGGACAGGAAGATCTGTGGATAAATCGAGTGAGCCTCACTGCGCTGGCCAATCGTATATCTCAAATCACTGTGCCTACAGCTTCCACGACCCCCACACAAAGTTTGATACCAGCCTATGTAAGATTTCATAACTTTTAAAACCAGGACCAGAGAGAAATGATCAAAGAATACAGCTGCTGTTTTTTATGAGTGAGTTCATGTTTAAGTTTTCATTCTGCTCTGTCACTGTTTTCATTCAACACTATTACATAATATAAAACATGTTTCTCTCTACTTCCACTCACACTGTAATGAATGAGTAGCCAAGTGTATGGACAACGCTGTGTTTCTATCATTATTAGCATCTCGTCCTGTCTATTTTAATAGGGAGGGATATTATACTTTCTCTGGTCAGAGGAACAACATGAATTTGTGTCTGAAAGCAGATGTGGTGTGACTCGACTTTAGCCATCAGGTGGAAGACGTTGTCCCCTCTCTCTGGTCAGTCTCACCTCTCTCTGGTCAGTCTCACCTCTCTCTGGTCAGTCTCACCTCTCTCTGGTCAGTCTCATCTCTCTCTGGTCAGTCTCATCTCTCTCTGGTCAGTCTCACCTCTCTCTGGTCAGTCTCATCTCTCTCTAGTCAGTCTCACCTCTCTCTGGTCAGTCTCATCTCTCTCTGGTCAGTCTCACCTCTCTCTGGTCAGTCTCATCTCTCTCTAGTCAGTCTCACCTCTCTCTGGTCAGTCTCACCTCTCTCTGGTCAATCTCACCTCTCTCTGGTCAGTCTCACCTCTCTCTGGTCAGTCTCACCTCTCTCTGGTCAGTCTCACCTTTCTCTGGTCAGTCTCACCTCTCTCTGGTCAGTCTCACCTCTCTCTAGTCAGTCTCACCTCTCTCTAGTCAGTAATGTAACTTTTTAAGTCATGTTTAAAAAATATATATATTTCAGAAATAGATGTTGGTTTGCTTGTTGACTGTGAAAGGGTTCTTGACTGGTTGCTAGGTGGTGTTAGTTGACTCACATGATCTCTGTTTGACGACAGTGGGCACCTGGAGGTAGGATCTCTATCCTGTGGAACAGCCGAGGAGAGATGAAAGCAGAGGACGTCCGGATGCAGCGACACTTCTGACATGCAGCACAGCCGTTCATGGGGAATGCTGCAGGGATGAAGACCGGGAATATTACATACAATAACAATATAGTGTTGTTAGAATTTGGGGTTAAAGGTTAAGGTTTAAGGGATAGAGTTAACACCTTTTTATCATCACTAAAAGTTGCACTTTGAAACATGTGAATGTTAGAAAGACAAAACTGATTCTAGATCAGCACTCTTAGGGCTCTATTCAGTCTGTATCATCGCTGAAGTGTTACAGATTAAATCAAATCAAAGTTTATTTGTCTCGTGCGCCGAATACAACAGGTGTAGTAGACCTTCCAGGGAAATGCTGAATACAACAGGTGTAGTAGACCTTACAGTGAAATGCTGAATACAACAGGTGTAGTAGACCTTACAGTGAAATGCTGAATACAACAGGTGTAGTAGACCTTACAGTGAAATGCTGAATACAACAGGTGTAGTAGACCTTACAGTAAAATGCTGAATACAACAGGTGTAGTAGACCTTACAGTGAAATGCTGAATACAACAGGTGTAGTAGACCTTACAGTGAAATGCTGAATACAACAGGTGTAGTAGACCTCACAGTGAATTGCTGAATACAACAGGTGTAGTAGACCTTACAGTGAAATGCTGAATACAACAGGTGTAGTAGACCTTACAGTGAAATGCTGAATACAACAGGTGTAGTAGATCTTACAGTGAAATGCTGAATACAACAGGTGTAGTAGACCTTACAGTGAAATGCTGAATACAACAGGTGTAGTAGACCTTACAGTGAAATGCTGAATACAACAGGTGTAGTAGACCTTAAAGTGAAATGCTGAATACAACAGGTGTAGTAGACCTCACAGTGAAATGCTGAATACAACAGGTGTAGTAGAACTCACAGTGAAATGCTGAATACAACAGGTGTAGTAGACCTTACAGTGAAATACTGAATACAACAGGTGTAGTAGACCTTACAGTGAAATGCTGAATACAACAGTTGTAGACCTTACAGTGAAATGCTGAATACAACAGGTGTAGTAGACCTTACAGTGAAATGCTGAATACAACAGGTGTAGTAGACCTTACAGTGAAATGCTGAATACAACAGGTGTAGTAGACCTTACAGTGAAATGCTGAATACAACAGGTGTAGTAGACCTCACAGTGAAATGCTGAATACAACAGGTGTAGTAGACCTTACAGTGAAATGCTGAATACAACAGGTGTAGTAGACCTTACAGTGAAATGCTGAATACAACAGGTGTAGTAGACCTTACAGTGAAATGCTTACTTACAGGCTCTAACCAATAGTGTAACAAAGGTATTAGGTGAACAATAGGTAAGTAAAGAAATAAAAACACCAGTTAAAAGACAGTGATTGCGTGACAGCAATGTAACGATAATATCTGATTGAGCCGACATGCAGCGTTTACCGTGAATGCAGTTTCCACTAAGGAACATTACCTTTAAATTTCACTCACGCTGCAACGCAGAACTTCTGCCATACGGATTGAATACAGACCCTACTCTGAGACACTTAAAATTGCAGTGGATTGATTGTGATAATTGGAATTAAATTGTTTAAAAAAATAAATTATAATAGGTTTGGTTTGTTGATTGTTTAAGAGTCAAGTTGAACAGATTCATAGATATGTAGATATATAGATAAAGATGCAATATCTCACCTTGAAGAGCCACGAACCAGCAGAGAATCAGGGACACCAACAGGTAGTGTGGCTTGAAAGGCATCTTGAGTCTGTGTTGGCTGTGGTCGGCTGGTGTCTACTGAAACTGAATTATGTTGTCTCTGGGTTTATATTGCTGCAAAAAAGGAAGTGTGGGGGAATCCCTCGTCTTCACGCAAAATGAAGATCAGACTTTTGGAGGATATAAAAATGTCTATATATATATTCACTATTTTAACTTTATCCTTCATTTCTAGCCTAGTGATTCTATTGAAATGAAACATGCCATATCGAGAATCTGTCTTGTTACATTGTAAAGAGGATTTTAATGATAATATAATCAAATAATACTTCAGCAATCTAGTCAAAACCTGGTAAATGCTGAGTAGAACAAGTAGAGATTCAGTGGTCAAGATTGGAGAGCGTTTAAAAACTGTATTTCTCCTAGACATACAGACAGGTCCATAATTATTGACCTTGATAAAGATGAACAATAAAAGACTGTAGAAAATCAACACAAACACTGTTGTATGCAAAAAAAAGGGGAAATTATATTTTATACTAATACAATTGCTCAGTGAAAGTGATTTTGTTTCACAAGTCATATTTCTTTTCTCTCTCAAAAAGATAGGGGTTAAAATGGCACTTCTGTTTTCAATACCTCACCTTGAGAGGATAATGGCCACTGAGTCTTTTTCTACTATGTTTTATAGGATCTTCTTTTAAGCCTCCAACATTAGGTTATGAGAATGAAGAACACATCAGGAGGGATCTTAGACCTGCTACGTTAGGTTATGAGAATGAAGAACACATCAGGAGGGATCTTAGACCTGCTACATTAGGTTATGAGAATGAAGAACACATCAGGAGGGATCTTAGACCTGCTACGTTAGGTTATGAGAATGAAGAACACATCAGGAGGGATCTTAGACCTGCTACATTAGGTTATGAGAATGAAGAACACATCAGGAGGGATCTTAGACCTGCTACATTAGGTTATGAGAATGCAGAACACATCAGGAGGGATCTTAGACCTGCTACATTAGGTTATGAGAATGCAGAACACATCAGGAGGGATCTTAGACCTGCTACATTAGGTTATGAGAATGCAGAACACATCAGGAGGGATCTTTGACCTTTCCTCTATAACAGAGTCTTTCCAGATCCTTGATATCTTTTGTCTGCGCTGATGGACTGCCCTCTTCAATTCAAACCAAAGGTTTTCAATGGGGTTCAAGTCTGGAGACTGAGAGGACCTTAACAAACTGTTCATTTTGTGGTCATTTAACAATTTCTTTGCTGATTTTGATTAGTGCTTGGGGTTATTGTCTTACTGGAAGATCCACTTGTGGCCAAGGTTCAGACCCCTGGAGAGGCAACCAGGTTTTTGGCTGAAATGGCCTGGTACTTGGCAAATTTGATGATGCCTTTGACCGTAACAACGGTCCCAGGACAAAACAAAAATTATATTTTTGGTCTTCTTTTAAGGTTAGGGTTAAGGTTAGGTTTAAAAATCAAATTTTTCAGAAGATAAATGGTAGAAAAAGGCAGAGTTTTTTGACTTTGTGGACAAAAAAAAGAACAAGCAAAATAGTCCCATAACATCAAATATCCTCCACCATATTTTACAGTCGGTATGAGGCTCCTTTTTAATGACGTCCAACAAATGTAAACACCTGCAGTTTGACAAACGGAAACGGGCGCCATGGGAACCTGCACTATGTTCAGATGACATGAAAATAAAGCTACTTTGGTTCTTCTCATCTTTATCAAGGGTGTCAGTAATTGTGGACCTGACATTATACACTGCATGTGCAACAACATCTCCTCCTTGGGAATTAATACAGTACTATTATTACCCTGTCGTATCTTTTCCCTATCAGAATCACTCTGCCACACATTTATCAAGGCTGATAGCTTCATATCACTTGTGTTCTTTTCCCTATCAGAATCACTCTGCCACACATTTATCAAGGCTGATAGCTTCATATCACTTGTGTTCTTTTCCCTATCAGAATCACTCTGCCACACATTTATCAAGGCTGATAGCTTCATATCACTTGTGTTCTTTTCCCTATCAGAATCACTCAGCCACACATTTATCAAGGCTGATAGCTTCATATCACTTGTGTTCTTTTCCCTATCAGAATCACTCTGCCACACATTTATCAAGGCTGATAGCTTCATATCACTTGTGTTCTTTTCCCTATCAGAATCACTCTGCCACACATTTATCAAGGCTGATAGCTTCATATCACTTGTGTTCTTTTCCCTATCAGAATCACTCTGCCACACATTTATCAAGGCTGATAGCTTCATATCACTTGTGTTCTTTTCCCTATCAGAATCACTCTGCCACACATTTATCAATGCTGATAGCTTCATATCACTTGTGCTCTTTTCCCTATCAGAATCACTCTGCCACACATTTATCAAGGCTGATAGCTTCATATCACTTGTGTTCTTTTCCCTATCAGAATCACTCTGCCACACATTTATCAAGGCTGATAGCTTCAGATCACTTGTGTTCAATATAGATTCATTTCACTTGATCGGGTGCAAGGAACCCAGAATAAGGAACTGAAAATTCCAACAAGCATTAAGATGCCAGACAATGTTTTTTCTATTAGCAGACTGATGGAAAGAGCTCTCTATTGGCCGTGGACTGCCCGGTGATGACCTCATCTAATTTTACATTGTGGTCATTTATCAGACGCTCTTATCCAGAGCGACCTACATATAAGGATTGTTCCCATTGGCAGTTTGAAATGACTCAAATCCACATTTTTTGCATATCCGATTCTAATCTGTTATTTTTCCTGCAGTCTGAACAGCAAAAAGCAGATGGAATTGGACATTTCAAGTCACATTTCAAACCGCCTTCATAAGTGATTTTAAGTCAGATACAAATCTGATTCCTGGCCATGTGACTTGTGTCTGAACTGTCAAATCTGATTTATTTGCCCTCAAGTGGTTTGCCCTTGTGGTAGAAAGGTAAACAGCTAGCTAGCTGACTGCTGTGGCTAGCTAATTGACTGGTGTGACTAGCTAGTTGACTGCTGTGGCTAGCTAATTGACTGGTGTGACTAGCTAATTGACTGGTGTGACTAGCTAGCTGACTGCTGTGGCTAGCTAATTGACTGGTGTGACTAGCTAGTTGACTGCTGTGGCTAGCTAAACAACGCTGTGGCTAGCCAATTGACTGGTGTGACTACCTAGCTGACTGCTGTGGCTAGCTAATTGACTGGTGTGACTAGCTAGTTGACTGCTGTGGCTAGCTAATTGTCTGCTGTGGCTAGCTAATTGACTGCGGTGACTAGCTAGTTGACTGCTGTGGCTAGCTAATTGACTGGTGTGGCTAGCTAGTTGACTGCTGTGACTAGCTAGCTGACTGTTGTGGCTAGCCAGTTGACTGCTGTGGCTAGCTAGTTGACTGCTGTGACTAGCTAGTTGACTGCTGTGGCTAGCTAGTTGACTGTTGTGGATAGCCAGTTGACTGCTGTGACTAGCTAGTTGACTGCTGTGACTAGCTAGTTGACTGTTGTGGCTAGCTAGTTGACTGTTGTGGATAGCTAGTTGACTGTTGTGGCCGAAAAAGGACTGGTTTTGAAAGTTGGATCATCTTGTGCTTTGAGGCTTTAAAGTTGTTCTGACACTATGATTTTGAACATTCAAAGTATGTGGGAAACATCCCTGGCAGGCATTGTCGTCATCTTAGCTTGCTACTTAACTTCTGAGTGAGAGGAAGCAGGAGCACCAATCAGCCTACACCACCACACATACACCCATTGTTAGTGTGACAACTAGCCATGTCATCAATGGTATAATAACATGGGTAGAATAACATGGGTTGAATAGCATGGGTTGAATAACATGGGTATAATAACATGGGTATAATAACATGGGTATAATAACATGGGTTGAATAACATGGGTAGGATAACATGGGTTGAATAACATGGGTTGAACAACATGGGTATAATAACATGGGTAGAATAACATGGGTAGATTAACATGGGTAGAATAACATGGGTATAATAACATGGGTAGAATAACATGGGTATAATAACATATGTCTTATAATAAAGGCTATTATGGTCAGATAAAATAGGATTAGATGAAGGCTAATACAAGTTTATAACAAAGTAATAATGTAATAGTAGCTGTGTTAGTATTACTATATTACCGTACTTTAATAGTCCCAGACTGACAGTGAGTCTAGTAGACAGGAGGCCTATTATATCAGTACCATCATTATAATACAGTTTTTATGGCTTTGCAGAACCAAAAAACTCCAAACGAACCAAAGGAGGAAGAAAGCACAGCATTTCACTTCCTGGATTTCACTTTCCCCTCTGAACTAGAATAGAAAGTTAGGCAATATAATGAACCTGAACACCGTGTGGGTAAACCACATGCAGCCAGCCCATGTCTGTGCCACCTTCTATGATCTGAGTATGATGAGCATGGTGTGTCAGTGGAAACCTGGGGTGTGTTCACGACCCCTCAAACCCACACGGAAACCAGCAGAAGCAAACTGAAGGAAAAGGGGAGGGACCAACATGAATTTGTCCAAAAGAAACTTGAATTTTTATTGAAAAGCATGTTTTTGTTCAAAGTTAATGGTTTCCGTTACAAACTGTTTGTTACGGTTTTGTTCTGAATGAACAGACCTCCGGGTGTTAAGACCAGTGTCTCCCAATCCTGGTTCTGGAAACCCAAAGGGGAGCACGCACAACCCTGATTCAAATCAAAGGTTTGATGATGACTTGATTAGTTGAATCAAGTCTGAGTGCTCGTGCAAACAGCACTAACTGTTATATAGACCTGATAACACTGTTATATAGACATTATAACACTGTTATATAGACATTATAACACTGTTATATATACATTATAACACTGTTATATAGACATTATAACACTGTTATATAGACATTATAACACTGTTATATAGACATTATAACACTAACTGTTATATAGACCTGATAACACTGTTATATAGACCTCATAACACTGTTATATAGACATTATAACACTGCTATATAGACATTATAACACTGTTATATAGACATAACACTGTTATATAGACATTATAACACTGGTATATAGACATTATAACACTGTTATATAGACATTATAACACTGTTATATAGACATTATAACACTGCTATATAGACATTATAACACTGTTATATAGACATTATAACACTGTTATATAGACATTATAACACTGTTATATAGACCTCATAACACTGTTATATAGACCTCATAACACTGTTGTATAGACATTATAACACTGTTATATAGACATTATAACACTAACTGTGAGAATCACACTGTTTCATTCAGTGGAAACTATTGCAGCTCATACTGTAACTATCATGCATGTTGGTCCCAGTAGTTTCCATTGGAAATGATGAGTGTGCACCTAACCTCATCACTGAAGGACTGTTAGCAGACTCCCGCACTAAAGGACTGTTAGCAGACTCCCACACTAAAGGACTGTTAGCAGGCTCCCACACTAAAGGACTGTTAGCAGGCTCCCACACTAAAGGACCGTTAGCAGGCTCCCACACTAAAGGACTGTTAGCAGGCTCCCACAGTAAAGGACTGTTAGCGGGCTCCCACACTAAAGGACTGTTAGCAGGCTCCCACACTAAAGGACTGTTAGCAGACTCCCACACTAAAGGACCGTTAGCAGGCTCCCACACTAAAGGACTGTTAGCAGGCTCCCACACTAAAGGACTGTTAGCAGGCTCCCACACTAAAGGACTGTTAGCAGACTCCCACACTAAAGGACTGTTAGCAGGCTCCCACACTAAAGGACTGTTAGCAGGCTCCCACACTAAAGGACTGTTAGCAGACTCCCACACTAAAGGACTGTTAGCAGGCTCCCACACTAAAGGACTGTTAGCAGGCTCCCACAGTAAAGGACTGTTACCAGACGCTCTTATCCAGAGAGACTTACAGTTTAGTGTGTTCATCTGAAGATAGCTAGGTGGGACAAGTTAGACATACTTCTGCCTGGTTTGTTAGGCCGATGTAGTTACAGCTTAGTCATTTAGCAGACATTTTATCCAGAGGGACTCACAGTAGCAGATTAGGGTGAAGTGGTGAGGCTGATCTCAATTCCGGTTCAGGAGGTAAGATGAAACATGATAGCACTAGCAAACACTTGAGTGGAGAGAGAAGAACTGTGGTAAATCACCACAGAAGAACTGTGGTAAATCACCACAGAAGAACTGTGGTAAATCACCACAGAAGAACTGTGGTAAATCACCACAGAAGAACTGTGGTAAATCGAGCAGAGGATGGTGCCACGAGCAGCAGGCCAGCGTGGAGTAGCCAGGCCCAGCAAGAGAAGATTGTGTAAATATATGCTTTGTGTCGAGGGGAACATGATTAAGGTGAATGTGGAAGCAATGTGAAGGTTAAGTGCTGTAATTGTGGGGGAGAACACGGTGCAACATTTGGTGGATGGCAGGTACAGAGAGAGGCTAGAGAGGCTCACATATAGACAATTAGTCATGATGTATCATATGTAGAGGCTGTAAAACAGATTGGTGGACTTGCAGTGTGGACTGATGGAGCTTCCATAGCTGCTCCTGTAGTAAGAGAACCTACTGTCAGACTGATGGAGCTTCCATAGCTGCTCCTGTGGTAAGTGAACCTACTGTCAGACTGATGGAGCTTCCATAGCTGCTCCTGTAGTAAGTGAACCTACAGTCACACTGATGGAGCTTCCATAGCTGCTCCTGTAGTAAGTGAACCTACTGTCAGACTGATGGAGCTTCCATAGCTGCTCCTGTAGTAAGTGAACCTACTGTCAGACTGATGGAGCTTCCATAGCTGCTCCTGTAGTAAGTGAACCTACTGTCAGACTGATGGAGCTTCCATAGCTGCTCCTGTAGTAAGTGAACCTACTGTCAGACAGATGGAGCTTCCATAGCTGCTCCTGTAGTAAGTGAACCTACTGTCAGACTGATGGAGCTTCCATAGCTGCTCCTGTAGTAAGTGAACCTACTGTCAGACTGATGGAGCTTCCATAGCTGCTCCTGTAGTAAGTGAACCTACTGGCAGACTGATGGAGCTTCCATAGCTGCTCCTGTAGTAAGTGAACCTACTGTCAGACTAATGGAGCTTCCATAGCTGCTCCTGTAGTAAGTGAACCTACTGTCAGACTGATGGAGCTTCCATAGCTGCTCCTGTAGTAAGTGAACCTACTGTCAGACTGATGGAGCTTCCATAGCTGCTCCTGTAGTAAGTGAACCTACTGTCAGACTGATGGAGCTTCCATAGCTGCTCCTGTAGTAAGTGAACCTACTGTCAGACTGATGGAGCTTCCATAGCTGCTCCTGTAGTAAGTGAACCTACTGTCAGACTGATGGAGCTTCCATAGCTGCTCCTGTTGGGCTGGTGTTTCTTTTTTTCCCTCGTCTTCTCTCCTTTTTCATGGTATCCAATTGGTAGTTACAGTCTTGTCTCCTCGCTGCAACACCTGCAGACACCAGGGCAACAGGAAGAAGAGGGAGGGACAGCCCCAGTAGTCAGCTGGCTCAGATACCAGGGCAACAGGAAGAAGAGGGAGGGACAGCCCCAGTAGTCAGCTGGCTCAGGCACCAGGGCAACAGGAAGAAGAGGGATCAGATGGACCAGAAGCACCAGCAGTAGTGCCACAAACGTCTGCTGTTTGGATGCTGTTTGACAAGACAGCAACTGAGTGTGAAGGAATCCCTCAGCAGATGCCATAATGGAGATCCAGTCCTATTTGGAGGAGCCCCTCCTCCAACGATTATGTTATGTTGTTCAGATTGTATTCATTTTTAATTGTTACATTTATATGCACTTTGTTTATATACATTAAAAAGTAATACTTTAAATGCAAATGTTTAATAGCATTCTTTTTCATATCAAACCAATGCATTTTTAAAAACATGATAGTTAAGGTAGAGTATGACTTAATTTTATAATTTAATTAGAGTTGTTTTCACACCAATCATAGTCAAACTATAGCAAACTGTTTGACTTGAAAAAATACAAAACATGTTTTTTTTTAAAGAGCCGGACTGCCCACAACAACAGCCCCCTAAATCATGTCTTGACGTTCTGATTTGTAAATTTACTGCAGTTCCCAACATTGACCAGCAGGTGGTAATGATACTCTCTTCTCAGACAGTAAATGACCACCAGTCAGCTACATTTATTTTGTGGGGAGGGGATGGAAAAGCATTGAGACTATTTCTCATGGAAGCAATTTCACTCATTTACTAATGTGAATGTGTCCAAAGAGATGAGAGAAGCTAATATTGATAGGCACTGTTAAATCTTTACAGCTCAGGATAATATGACTATAATTAAAGATCATCACTACCATCTGCTGGCTGGATCGGTCTTCTGATTTGAACCCTATTCTACACACTGCTAACCTTATGCCGAACCTGAAACCTAAATTAAGATCAGAAATGCACATTTTTGTTTTCATTACATTTTATGATAGGCCTGTAGACAATTTAGACTTTGTGGCTGGGTTTTCTAATAACCAGAGAGGATGGGGGGAGGAGTTTACTCCAAATACCTGAGCAAAGGGGAAAGTTGTGTCTCAGTATAGGACTGAGGTGTAGATTGTTCTGTAAAAACGTGTAGATATGCACATATAGTGACTATTAGAGTGGTTATAGATTTAAATCAACTATTTTGAGTGTGAAGTGGAGGACGTGAAGACCAGTAAAGGTAAGAGGAGATCTCAGTATATTTCACTTTCCAAACTAGACACAACAGTCCTGTTTTAAAACAATGAGGACTGGAGAACGAGGAAGTGATGTTTGTATCTGTGTGATTGAGCAAAAGAGAGATTTTGATGAATGGTAATGATGTAAATATGAATGTTTTCTCGTTTTATTGAGAAATGAAACACAAACCCCACCTTCTTCCCGGTTGTATGTAATAACACACTAAAATGTCTGGCTAACAATGTAAGAAATAACACTGGAATGTTGCCTCGGGGCTAGAATCACTTCCGCCCTCTCTATCGGCGCCATTTTATATATTGACTACGTCCCTCCTGGCTCGCTCATTAATATCTTAATCTAAATTACTGATTGTCTCTTATCCGCTTGTCTTCCCATTATGCCATAGTTTGTTCATCTTCATTGTCAGTAGAAACCACATTTGTTTAAGCAAGTCATCCATATCAGCTATGTTTTTTTAAAGCAGTAAATGAGGCTGAATGAACTGTTTCACTGAATGGGGCTCAATGAGAAATAGTTAGAAGTAACCTTCTAAGACGACATGATAATATTGTCTAGATAGAGAACGACAGATCAGCTGTAAACAAGCAGGGCAGGTGGTAATACAGGCAATTAACTTAAAAACAGTTGAAATCAAATGCAGCTTTAAATATCTCCCTGTAAAACATAAGATCTAGCATCACTTGTATATTTTGTACTCAAAATAAAAAACATGATAAAATAAATCTATAACATTTACATTGAATTCAGTTGCAGAAAAGCCTCCTATTGTAGTGATTTGCTGCTATACTGAACATCTACAGCTGGGTCAGAACATACTGGTTTGGGTTTGATGATGAACAGGGTAAAACACTGTTGCCAGGGGCTACCACATGACACAGCATTGTGCAGAATGTTACAGTAGAAACTTGTTGAAAATTGTCAAACTGAGACTAAATTTAAAGACAATTGACCAATAAAAATATATGGTTTCCGATGACTTCTGTGAAAAGTAAAGTCTCGATTAACTTAAGGTGCTGACATGGATACTGTCTGTAAGTGCCCAGATTGTAATGGTTTTAACCCAAACTCAGTCTTTACCCCCAGCCCTGTCCCCTGTCCCCTGTCCCCTACACACCCTAACCCAAACTCAGTCTTTACCCCCAGCCCTGTCCTCTGTCCCCTACACACCCTAACCCAAACTCAGTCTTTACCCCCAGCCCTGTCCCCTGTCCCCTACACACCCTAACCCAAACTCAGTCTTTACCCTCAGCCCTGTCCCCTGTCCCCTACACACCCTAACCCAAACTTCACCTTTACCCCCTATCCTGTCCCCTGCACACCCTAACCCAAACTCCACCTTTACCCCCAGTCCTGTCCCCTACACACCCTAACCCAAACTCAGCCTTCACCCCCAGCCCTGTCCCCTACACACCCTAACCCAAACACCACCTTTACCCCCAGCCCTGTCCCCTACACACCCTAAACCAAACTCAGCCTTTACCCCCAGCCCTGTCCCCTACACACCCTAACCCAAACTCCACCTTTACCCCCAGCCCTGTCCCCTACACACCCTAACCCAAACTCCACCTTTACCCCCAGCCCTGTCCCCTACACACTCTAACCCAAACTCAGTCTATACCCCCAGCCCTGTCCCCTACACACCCTAACCCAAACTCAACCTTTACCCCCAGCCCTGTCCCCTGTCCCCTACACACCCTAACCCAAACTCAGCCTTTACCCCCAGCCCTGTCCCCTGTCCCATACACACCCTAACCCAAACTCAGCCTTTACCCCCAGCCCTGTCCCCTACACACCCTAACCCAAACTCAGTCTATACCCCCAGCCCTGTCCCCTACACACCCTAACCCAAACTCAGCCTTTACCCCCAGCCCTGTCCCCTACACACCCTAACCCAAACTCAGTCTATACCCCCAGCCCTGTCCCCTACACACCCTAACCCAAACTCAGTCTTTACCCCCAGCCCTGTCCTCTGTCCCCTACACACCCTAACCCAAACTCAGTCTATACCCCCAGCCCTGTCCCCTACACACCCTAACCCAAACTCAGTCTATACCCCCAGCCCTGTCCCCTACACACCCTAACCCAAACTCAGTCTTTACCCCCAGCCCTGTCCTCTGTCCCCTACACACCCTAACCCAAACTCAGTCTATACCCCCAGCCCTGTCCCCTACACACCCTAACCCAAACTCAGCCTTTACCCCCAGCCCTGTCCCCTACACACCCTAACCCAAACTCAGTCTATACCCCCAGCCCTGTCCCCTACACACCCTAACCCAAACTCAGCCTTTACCCCCAGCCCCCTATATGGTATGTCTGACTTTCTTATTTGTAAATAATGATACTCTCTTCTCAGACTGTAACTAACCTTATGCCTAACCTTAAACCTAAATTAAGATCAGAAATGTACATTTTAGTTTTCATGACATTTTATGATAGGCCTGTAGACAATTTAGACTTTGTGACTGGGTTTTCTAATAACTAGAGAGGCTGGGGGGAGGAGTTTACTCCAAATACCTGTACAAAGGGGAAAGTTGTGTCTCAGTATAGGACTGAGGTGTAGATTGTTCTGTAAAAACGTGTAGAAATGCACATATAGTGACTATTAGAGTGGTTATGGATTTAAATCAACTATTTTGAGTGTGAAGTGGAGGACGTGAAGACCAGTAAAGGTAAGAGGAGATCTCAGTATATTTCACTTTCCAAACTAGACACAACAGTCCTGTTTTAAAACAATGAGGACTGGAGAACGAGGAAGTGATGTTTGTATCTGTGTGATTGAGCAAAAGAGAGAATTTGATGAAAGGTAATGATGTAAATATGAATGTTTTCTCTTTTTATTGCAGTTAATATGGCAGAGTCCAGAGTTCATAGTAAGTCACCATGCTATAATTAATGATGAACTTTTATTTCATGTATCTGGGAGAACAGAACTAAACCAACTATTGAAAATGAAATGTGTTTGTAGTTTTATTTGTCTTTATGTGTAAATGTGTGTCAGGATGAAATGTGTTTGTAACATGAGGAGTTGTAGCTGAGTTTGTGTCTGTGAGAAACAGCTCTACTGCTCCACAGTGACCTCTCCCTCCAAACATCTCTTTATTATAGAACCCATTTAATCCAGTCTGACACAATATGGAAGAAAATCAACCTTTTGTACTTTACTGGCTCTAGAGAAGTTAAAGTTGTACATTTCAACAAATAAGTTGTTTTCCTGAGTGGAGCAGCTGTCTATGGTGCTGTGTCTCAGTGTGAGAGGTGTCTCTACAGACTCTGGTTCAATTCCAGGCTGTATCACAACTTCCCATGATTGGGTGTCCCATAGGGGTGGAGGACAATTTGTTTGTCTGGGGTAGGCTGTCATTGTAAATAAGAACTTGTTCTGAACTGACTTGCCTCGGTAAATAAATAAAATATGTATCCAGAGCCATTAGGATTAAGTGCCTTGCTCAAGGGCTTATCAACACATGTTATCCTAGTTTCCTCAGGGACTCAAAACAGCGACGTTTGGGTTACTGGCCCAAGTGCTCAGCTTCCTGACAAACATGTCTGACTAATGGGAAAATACAGTGCCTCTAATTTATTATAAAATGTATAATTTATTTTAGATATGCCTGTATCTGTACTTGATAGTATACATTTGAGGGTATTGGCATGTGGGTGTTAGGGTTAGGGCATGGGGGTAACAGGGCTGGGGTGTGTGGGTCATTGAGTTTAGGTGTGTGGGTAAGTGGGCTGAGGTATATAGATATTGAGGTTGAGGAATAGGGGTAACAGGACTGGGGTGTGTGGGTCATTGAGTTTAGGTGTGTGGGTAAGTGGGCTGAGGTATATAGATATTGAGGTTGAGGAATAGGGGTAACAGGACTGGGGTGTGTGGGTCATTGAGTTTAGGTGTGTGGGTAAGTGGGCTGAAGTATATAGATATTGAGGTTGAGGAATAGGGGTAACAGGACTGGGGTGTGTGGGTCATTGAGTTTAGGTGTGTGGGTAAGTGGGCTGAGGTATATAGATATTGAGGTTGAGGAATAGGGGTAACAGGGCTGGGGTGTGTGGGTCATTGAGTTTAGGTGTGTGGGTAAGTGGGCTGAGGTATATAGATATTGAGGTTGAGGAATAGGGGTCACAGGACTGGGGTGTGTGGGTCATTGAGTTTAGGTGTGTGGGTAAGTGGGCTGAGGTATATAGATATTGAGGTTGAGGAATAGGGGTAACAGGACTGGGGTGTGTGGGTCATTGAGTTTAGGTGTGTGGGTAAGTGGGCTGAGGTATATAGATATTGAGGTTGAGGAATAGGGGGAACAGGACTGGGGTGTGTGGGTCATTGAGTTTAGGTGTGTGGGTAAGTGGGCTGAGGTATATAGATATTGAGGTTGAGGAATAGGGGGAACAGGACTGGGGTGTGTGGGTCATTGAGTTTAGGTGTGTGGGTAAGTGGGCTGAGGTATATAGATATTGAGGTTGAGGAATAGGGGTAACAGGGCTGGGGTGTGTGGGTCATTGAGTTTAGGTGTGTGGGTAAGTGGGCTGAGGTATATAGATATTGAGGTTGAGGAATAGGGGTAACAGGACTGGGGTGTGTGGGTCATTGAGTTTAGGTGTGTGGGTAAGTGGGCTGAGGTATATAGATATTGAGGTTGAGGAATAGGGGTAACAGGACTGGGGTGTGTGGGTCATTGAGTGTAGGTGTGTGGGTAAGTGGGCTGAGGTATATAGATATTGAGGTTGAGGAATAGGGGGAACAGGACTGGGGTGTGTGGGTCATTGAGTTTAGGTGTGTGGGTAAGTGGGCTGAGGTATATAGATATTGAGGTTGAGGAATAGGGGTAACAGGACTGGGGTGTGTGGGTCATTGAGTTTAGGTGTGTGGGTAAGTGGGCTGAGGTATATAGATATTGAGGTTGAGGAATAGGGGTAACAGGACTGGGGTGTGTGGGTCATTGAGTTTAGGTGTGTGGGTAAGTGGGCTGAGGTATATAGATATTGAGGTTGAGGAATAGGGGTAACAGGACTGGGGTGTGTGGGTCATTGAGTTTAGGTGTGTGGGTAAGTGGGCTGAGGTATATAGATATTGAGGTTGAGGAATAGGGGTAACAGGACTGGGGTGTGTGGGTCATTGAGTTTAGGTGTGTGGGTAAGTGGGCTGAGGTATATAGATATTGAGGTTGAGGAATAGGGGTAACAGGACTGGGGTGTGTGGGTAAGTGGGCTGAGGTATATAGATATTGAGGTTGAGGAATAGGGGTAAATACCTGTTCATGTTATTATAGACAGAGGACTCTGTCACAACTGTGACCAAGAATAAAACATACTTTTTAATAAATAAATAATCAAAATGGATGACATGTTAGGCTACTAGCGACATAAGATTAGCATAGTGGCATGTCTGGGAAAGATGTGGGAACAAATGGGATAATATCATTCTAGATTGTAGCATCACATTCTTCTATGACATATAGACTTTCCTTCAAATGAATCTGTCTGTCTGGGATTGTGGGGGTTGTAGTTTAGAATTGACATGGTCCTGGTTGTTGTATGTCTGTTGTAGTTTTTAATTCAGATGTGTTTATAAATGTACTGAGAGGATTTGTGTTCCTGACACAGATGATGTCATTAAACATGAAATGTTCTCTCTTTCTGAACAGATCAGTTTAAACTCACCTCAGAAGACCATGTGTGGGCCGATGTTGGTGAAGAGGTCACACTCCCCTGTCACCTCTCACCTGACACCAGTGCTGTTGCCACGACGATCAGGTGGTTTAAAGGGACAGAGTGTATTTACCTGTATAAGAATGGCCAGGTGACAGAGAGGAGTGACTGTGAGGGCAGAGTGAGTCTGATCACCCAGGAGCTGGAGAGAGGCAACGTGTCTCTGAGGCTGAGAGACTTCAGGGAGTCAGATAGAGGAGTCTACATCTGTCAGGTCATCCATGGAGAACAGAAGGATGAGGCTGCAGTGAGTTTATTGGTCAGAGGAGGTAAGTGTTCTAGAACTCCAGGAATGTTTCTAAACACCTAAACAACAACAATAACAACCAGTCTCTTTCCCTGTACAGAACACTTGTACTTTCTCATGTAGGTAGGAGTTCATAGTAGGAGTTACAGATGAATAGACTAGATTCATTCTGAATATCAACTAGTTACAATGCATATTACCATCACTCTGAGCTTTGAGCTGGTCCTAAAGCATTAGAACCATTCCAACATTACTGTCATGTCCCTTGATTGTCATTAGTAAGTTTGATGTCCCAGTATGAATCATTCTGTGATGTTTAGACTGTTCCAATAGTAGCACTGCTTACATCCCTTTCCCTAGATGTACATTAGTAATGAATGTGATGAACAGTCATATCAATATGATGTATGGTATTTGATTGAATAATGTAATGTAACTGAAATTGGATTGAATGTAGTTGTAATAACTCATACATTTTGATGTACATTATCAATATTCATTCCTCTCCATCTTGGATAATGGATGATCAGGATCAATACCATAGTCCTCCCACTATATATCTGCCATGGAGGTCAATATTTCACATAGTCCTCCCACTATATATCTGCCATAGAGGTCAACATTTCACACACCAAAATGAAAATAGAATCAGTACATTAGTAATGAATGTGATGAACAGTCATTCCAATATGATGTATGGTATTTCATTAAATTATGTCATGAGACTGAAATTCAATGAACAATAATAACTAATGCATTCTGTTTTACATGATCATTATTCATGACTCTCCATCTTGGATAATGGATGATCAGCAAGCAGTGAGTATTTACTTATTTGTCTGTTTTGTTTATTGACAACCAATAACACAAGACAAATAACAGACCAGAGTGTTAATCTGATACTATAAAAACTACAGGCCTTGTGAACAGCAGTGTGTCTTCTTCAAGGCTACAAATTAAATCAGTTTCTTTACATTTATCAATACTCTCCCCAAATGTTCTCAAGGTAGGTTGGATTAAGATGTATAGATGTTCTTCAAATTATCCAGAATTTTCATATCATAGTTCTCCCGCAATATATCTGCCAAAGAGGTCAACATTTAACATATCCCTCCCACACAATATCTGTTGTAGAGCTCAACATTTTAGAGGGGTTGAGTTAAATGCGGAAGACACATCTCAGTTGAATACATTCAGTTGGACAACTGACTAGGTATCCTCCTTTCCTTTCCCTTTCACAATATATCTGCCATAGAGGTCAATATTTCACATAGTCCTCCCACTATATATCTGCTATAGAGGTCAATATTTCACATAGTCATCCCACTATATATCTGCCATAGAGGTCAACGATCCACACACCAAAAATAAAATAGAATCATCTTGAATTCAGCTTGATGTCTTATTATGAAGCATTCAGTCATTCTCAGACTGCTCACATAGTAGTGCTGCTTACATCCCTTTCCCTAGATGTACATTAGTAATGAATGTGATGAACAGTCATTCCAATATGATGTATGGTATTTCATTAAATTATGTAATGAGACAGAAATTCAATGAACAATAATAACTAATGCATTCTGTTTTACATGATCATTATTCATGACTCTCCATCTTGGATAATGGATGATCAGTACGGGGTGAGTAATTACTTATTTGTCTGTTTTGTTTATTGACAACCAATAACACAAGACAAAGAACAGACCAGAGTGTTAATCTGATACTATAAAAACTACAGGTCTTGTGAACAGCAGTGTGTCTTCTTCAAGGCTACAAATTAAATCAGTTTCTTTACATTTATCAAAACTCTCCCCAAATGTTCTCAAGGTAGGTTGGATTAAGATGTATAGATGTTCTTCAAATTATCCAGAATTTTACATCATAAATCTCCCACAATATATCTGCTATAGAGCTCAACATTTTACAATCCAAAAATAAAATGAAATCAGCTTGAATTCAGCTTGATGTCTTATTATGAGGCATTCAGTCATTCTCAGACTGCTCACATAGTAGTGCTGCTTACATCTCTTTCCCTAGATGTAAATTAGTAATGAATGTGATGAACAGTCATTCCAATATGATGTATGGTATTTCATAAAATGATGTAATGAGACAGAAATTCAATGAACAATAATAACTAATGCATTCTGTTTTATATGATCATTATTCATGACTCTCCATCTTGGATAATGGATGATCAGCAAGCAGTGAGTATTTACTTATTTGTCTGTTTTGTTTATTGACAACCAATAACACAAGACAAATAACAGACCAGAGTGTTAATCTGATACTATAAAAACTACAGGCCTTGTGAACAGCAGTGTGTCTTCTTCAAGGCTACAAATTAAATCAGTTTCTTTACATTTATCAATACTCTCCCCAAATGTTCTCAAGGTTGGTTGGATTAAGATGTATAGATGTTCTTCAAATTATCCAGAATTTTCATATCATAGTTCTCCCGAAATATATCTGCCAAAGAGGTCAACATTTAACATATCCCTCCCACACAATATCTGTTGTAGAGCTCAACATTTTAGAGGGGTTGAGTTAAATGCGGAAGACACATCTCAGTTGAATACATTCAGTTGGACAACTGACTAGGTATCCCCCTTTCCTTTCCCTTTCACAATATATCTGCCATGGAGGTCAATATTTCACATAGTCCTCCCACAATATATCTGCTATAGAGGTCAATATTTCACATAGTCCTCCCACTATATATCTGCTATAGAGGTCAATATTTCACATTGTCCTCCCACTATATATCTGCTATAGAGGTCAATATTTCACATAGTCCTCCCAATATATATCTGCCATTGAGGTCAACATTTCACATAGTCCTCCCACTATATATCTGCTATAGAGGTCAATATTTCACATTGCCCTCCCACTATATATCTGCTATAGAGGTCAATATTTCACATAGTCCTCCCACTACATATCTGCTATAGAGGTCAATATTTCACATAGTCCTCCCACTATATATCTGCCATAGAGGTCAATATTTCACATAGTCATCCCACTATATATGTGCATTAGAGGTCAACGATCCACACACCAAAAATAAAATAGAATCATCTTGAATTCAGCTTGATGTCTTACTATGAAGCATTCAGTCATTCTCAGACTGCTCACATAGTAGTGCTGCTTACATCCCTTTCCCTAGATGTACATTAGTAATGAATGTGATGAACAGTCATTCCAATATGATCTATGGTATTTCATTAAATTATGTAATGAGACTGAAATTCAATGAACAATAATAACTAATGCATTCTGTTTTACATGATCATTATTCATGACTCTCCATCTTGGATAATGGATGATCAGCATTAGGTGAGTAATTACTTATTTGTCTGTTTTGTTTATTGACAACCAATAACACAAGACAAAGAGCAGACCAGAGTGTTAATCTGATACTATAAAAACTACAGGCCTTGTGAACAGCAGTGTGTCTTCTTCAAGGCTACAAATTAAATCAGTTTCTTTACATTTATCAATACTCTCCCCAAATGTTCTCAAGGTAGGTTGGATTAAGATGTATAGATGTTCTTTAAATTACCCAGAATTTTATATCATAGACCTCCCACAATATATCTGCCATAGAGGTCAATAATTCACATAGTTCTCCCACAATATATCTGCTATAGAGGTCAATATTTCACATAGCCCTCGCACAATATATCTGCTATAGAGGTCAATATTTCACACTCCAAAGTTGTTAAGAAAATTATGTTCTCAATGTTCATAAACTGACCTTCAATTAAACTACTCGGTCTGTTTCCAAGAATTTGTAAGGTTCTTGTTGAAATGAAACAGACAGAGGCCAGTCTACAATAGTCAGCAACGATTATTTACGAGAGCTCTACTTAGTTGTACAAAACCATTTATTTTATACTTGGCTTCTTACGCACATACATACACACACAACATTAGGTATCCAACGCACCCCCCGTCCTGCTACCCAGCTGAGAGAGATTAGGGAAGGCCACGAAAAACACTCCCCATCCTCCCTCAAGATAGGGGGGCCCTGGGAAGTACGTCCTTTCCTTTCCACCATCTCCCAGAGGCCCCATATCCAAGGTCTGCATGAGAATTCTGCTAAGACAGTCTGTGTTTGAGACACCCAGACACCACATTATCTATATTGTTTTACTCTAATTCTGACTAGAATTACACATTTATTGATTATAATTTTATACATTCTAATCAATTCCATAAAATCATGCAGGGGGAGGGTGGAATACTGTTAATTATAATCCTATGTTAAATGTATACATCATTTAGTCATTATTCATCAAATTCACAACCAAAATTAACATGGAATCAGCTTGAATTCAGTTTGATGTCCCAATATGAATCATTCTGTGATGTTTAGACTGTTCCAATAGTAGCACTGCTTACATCCCTTTCCCTAGATGTACATTAGTAATGAATGTGATGAACAGTCATTCCAATATGATGTATGGTATTTCATTAAATTATGTAATGAGACAGAAATTCAATGAACAATAATAACTAATGCATTCTGTTTTACATGATCATTATTCATGACTCTCCATCTTGGATAATGGATGATCAGGACGACGTGAGTAATTACTTATTTGTCTGTTTTGTATAAATACAACCAATAACACAAGACAAAGAACAGACCAGAGTGTTAATCTGATACTATAAAAACTACAGGCCTTGTGAACAGCAGTGTGTCTTCTTCAAGGCTACAAATTAAATCCGTTTCTTTACATTTATCAATACTCTCCCCAAATGTGCTCAAGGTAGGTTGGATTAAGATGTATAGATGTTCTGTAAATTACCCAGAATTTTATATCATAGTCCTCGCACAATATATCTGCTATAGAGGTCAACATTTCACACTCCAAAGTTGTTAAGAGAATTATGTTCTCAATGTTCATAAACTGACCTTCAATTAAACTACTCGGTCTGTTTCCAAGAATTTGTAAGGTTCTTGTTGAAATGAAACAGACAGAGGCCAGTCTACAATAGTCAGCAACGATTATTTACGAGAGCTCTACTTAGTTGTACAAAACCATTTATTTTATACTTGGCTTCTTACGCACATACACACACACACACAACATTAGGTATCCAACGCACCCCCCGTCCTGCTACCCAGCTGAGAGAGATTAGGGAAGGCCACGAAAAACACTCCCCATCCTCCCTCAAGATAGGGGGGCCCTGGGAAGTACGTCCTTTCCTTTCCACCATCTCCCAGAGGCCCCATATCCAAGGTCTGCATGAGAATTCTGCTAAGACAGTCTGTGTTTGAGACACCCAGACACCACATTATCTATATTGTTTTACTCTAATTCTGACTAGAATTACACATTTATTGATTATAATTTTATACATTCTAATCAATTCCATAAAATCATGCAGGGGGAGGGTGGAATACTGTTAATTATAATCCTATGTTAAATGTATACATCATTTAGTCATTATTCATCAAATTCACAACCAAAATTAACATGGAATCAGCTTGAATTCAGTTTGATGTCCCAGTATGAATCATTCTGTGATGTTTAGACTGTTCCAATAGTAGCACTGCTTACATCCCTTTCCCTAGATGTACATTAGTAATGAATGTGATGAACAGTCATGTCACGCCCTGGTCGAAGTATTTTGTGTTTATCTTCATGTATTGGGTCAGGCCAGGGTGTGGCATGGGGTTTTTGTATTGTGGTGTGTTTTGTCTTGGGGTTTTGGTATATATTGGGATTGTAGCTAGTGGGGTGATCTAGCAGAGTCTATGGCTGTCTGGAGTGGTTCTCAATCAGAGGCAGGTGTTTATCGTTGTCTCTGATTGGGAACCATATTTAGGCAGCCATATTCTTTGGTTGTTTTGTGGGTGATTGTCCTTAGTGTCTTGATGTCCTTATGCTGTGTTAGTTTACACTAGTATAGGCTGTTTCGGTTTTCGTCACGTCTATTGGTTTGTAGTGTTTTGTATTTAGATTTGTGTTACGTTTGTTCATTAAACATGGATCACAATCTACACACTGCATTTTGGTCCGACTCTCCTTCACATACAGAAAACCGTTACAGAATCACCCACCACAAACGGACCAAGCAGCGTGTCAACAGGCAGGAGCCACAGGAGAAGCAACAAAGGCGCAATGAGGATTGGACATGGGACGATATATTGGATGGCAAGGGTTGCTACACATGGGAGGAGATCCTGGTGGGAAAGGATCGCCTCCCATGGGACCAGGTGGAGGCAGCGAGGAGAGCAGAGGCAGCCGGAGAGAGGAGACGGCGATATGGGGGAACACGGTTGGCAAGGAAGCCCGAGAGTCAGCACCAAAAATGTATTGGGGGGGCTCACAGGGAGTAGAGCTACGCCAGGTAGGAGACCTGCACAAACTCCCTGTGCTTACCGGGGGGCTAGAGAGACCGGGCAGGTACCGTGTTATGCAGTGGTGCACATGGTGTCCCCAGTGCAGGTGCATAGCCCGGTGCGGTATATTCCAGCTCCTCATATCGGCCGGGCTAGAGTGGGCATCGAGCCAGGTAAGGTTGGGCAGGCTCGGTGCTCAAGAGCTCCAGTGCACCTGCACGGTCCGGTCTATCCAGTACCACCTCCACACCCCAGCCCTCCGGTAGCAGCTCCAGGCTTCCTGTGCGTGTCCTCGGTCTAGTACCACCAGTACCAGCACCACGCATCAGGCCTACAGTGCGCCTCGCTTCTCCAGCGCTGTCGGAGCCTTTCTCCTCTCCTGCGCTGCTGAAGTCTCCCGCCTGTTCAGCGCAGCCAGAGCCTTCCTCCTCTACTGCGCTGCTGGAGTCTCCTGCCTGTTCAGCGCAGCCAGAGCTGCCAGCCTGCATAGAGCAGCCAGAGCTGCCAGTCTGCATGGAGCTGCCAGTCTGCATGGAGCTGCCAGTCTGCATGGAGCTGCCAGAGCTGTCAGTCTGCATGGAGCAGCCAGAGCTGTCAGTCTGCATGGAGCAGCCAGAGCTGTCAGTCTGCATGAAGCAGCCAGAGATGCCAGTCTGCAAGGAGCTGCCAGTCTGCAAGGAGCTGCCAGTCTGCAAGGAGCTGCCAGTCTGAAAGGAGCTGCCAGTCTGCAAGGAGCTGTCTGTCTGCACGGAGCCGCCAGAGCTGTCAGCCTACATGGAGCCGCCAGAGCTGTCAGCCTACATGGAGCAGCCAGAGCCGCCAGTCAGCGTGGAGAAGCCAGAGCCGCCAGTCAGCATGGAGCAGCCAGATCTTTCAGTCTGCCAGGATCCGCCAGTCAACCAGACTCTTCCAGATCCGCCAGTCAACCAGACTCTTCCAGATCCGCCAGTCAACCAGACTCTTCCAGATCCGCCAGTCAACCAGACTCTTCCAGATCTGCCAGTCGGCCGGGATCTGCCAGTCGGCCGGTATCCGCTAGTCGGCCAGGATCCGCCAGATCCGCCAGTCAGCCAGGATCTACCAGCCAGGATCTGGTAGATCTATCTACCTGCCTGAGCTTCCTCTCACTCTCGAGCCTCCTCTCACTCCCGAGCTTCCTCTCACTCCCGAGCTTCCTCTCACTCCCGAGCTTCCTCTCACTCCCGAGCTGCCCTTCAGTCCTGATCTGCTCCTCAGTCCAGTGGGATTCTGGGTGAGGACTACTAGGCCATGGTTGGCGGCGAGGGTGGACTATCCAGGGACGCGAGGAGAGGGGACAAAGACGTTGACTGAGTGGGGTCCACTTCCCGCGCCGGAGCCGCCACCATGGACAGACGCCCACCCGGACCCTCCCTGTTGTTTTGCGGTGCGTTCGGGAGTCCGCACCTTAGGGGGGGGGGGGTTCTGTCACGCCCTGGTCGAAGTATTTTGTGTTTATCTTCATGTTTGGGTCAGGCCAGGGTGTGGCATGGGGTTTTTGTATTGTGGTGTGTTTTGTCTTGGGGTTTTGGTATATATTGGGATTGTAGCTAGTGGGGTGATCTAGCAGAGTCTATGGCTGTCTGGAGTGGTTCTCAATCAGAGGCAGGTGTTTATCGTTGTCTCTGATTGGGAACCATATTTAGGCAGCCATATTCTTTGGTTGTTTTGTGGGTGATTGTCCTTAGTGTCTTGATGTCCTTATTCTGTGTTAGTTTACACTAGTATAGGCTGTTTCGGTTTTCGTCACGTCTATTGGTTTGTAGTGTTTTGTATTTAGATTAGTGTTACGTTTTTTCATTAAACATGGATCGCAATCTACACGCTGCATTTTGGTCCGACTCTCCTTCACATACAGAAAACCGTTACAAGTCATTCCAATATGATGTATGGTATTTCATTAAATTATGTAATGAGACTGAAATTCAATGAACAATAATAACTAATGCATTCTGTTTTACATGATCATTATTCATGACTCTCCATCTTGGATAATGGATGATCAGGACGACGTGAGTAATTACTTATTTGTCTGTTTTGTATAAAGACAACCAATAACACAAGACAAAGAACAGACCAGAGTGTTAATCTGATACTATAAAAACTACAGGCCTTGTGAACAGCAGTGTGTCTTCTTCAAGGCTACAAATTAAATCAGTTTCTTTACATTTATCAACACTCTCCCCAAATGTTCTCAAGGTAGGTTGGATTAAGATGTATAGATGTTCTGTAAATTACCCAGAATTTTATATCATAGTCCTTGCACAATATATCTGGCATAGAGGTCAACATTTCACACTCCAAAGTTAAGAGAATTATGTTCTCAATGCTCATAAACTGACCTTCAATTAAACTACTCGGTCTGTTTCCAAGAATTTGTAAGGTTCTTGTTGAAATGAAACAGACAGAGGCCAGTCTACAATAGTCAGCAACGATTATTTACGAGAGCTCTACTTAGTTGTACAAAACCATTTATTTTATACTTGGCTTCTTACGCACATACATACACACACAACATTAGGTATCCAACGCACCCCCCGTCCTGCTACCCAGCTGAGAGAGATTAGGGAAGGCCACGAAAAACACTCCCCATCCTCCCTCAAGATAGGGGGGCCCTGGGAAGTACGTCCTTTCCTTTCCACCATCTCCCAGAGGCCCCATATCCAAGGTCTGCATGAGAATTCTGCTAAGACAGTCTGTGTTTGAGACACCCAGACACCACATTATCTATATTGTTTTACTCTAATTCTGACTAGAATGACACATTTATTGATTATCATTTTATACATTCTAATCAATTCTATAAAATCATGCAGGGGGAGGGTGGAATACTGTTAATTATAATCCTATGTTAAATGTATACATCATTTAGTCATTATTCATCAAATTCACAACCAAAATTAACATGGAATCAGCTTGAATTCAGTTTGATGTCCCAGTATGAATCATTCTGTGATGTTTAGACTGTTCCAATAGTAGCACTGCTTACATCCCTTTCCCTAGATGTACATTAGTAATGAATGTGATGAACAGTCATATCAATATGATGTATGGTATTTGATTGAATAATGTAATGTGACTGAAATAGGATAGAATGTAGTTGTAATAACTCATACATTTTGTTATACATTATCAATATTCATTCCTCTCCATCTTGGATAATGGATGATCAGGATCAATACCATAAACCTCCAACAATATATCTGACATTGAGGTCAATATTTCACACACCAAAATGAAAATAGAATCAGCTTGAATTCAGCTTGATGTCTTATTATGAAGCATTCAGTCATTCTCAGACTGCTCACATAGTAATGCTGCTTACATCCCTTTCCCTAGATGTACATTAGTAATGAATGTGATGAACAGTCATATCAATATGATGTATGGTATTTTATTAAATTATGTCATGAGACAGAAATTCAATGAACAATAATAACTAATGCACTCTGTTTTACATGATCATTATTCATGACTCTCCATGTTCGGATAATGGATGATCAGTACAACGTGAGTAATTACTTATTTGTCTGTTTTGTTAACTAACAACCAATAACACAAGACAAAGGACAGACCAGAGTGTTAATCTGATACTATAAAAACTACAGGTCTTGTGAACAGCAGTGTGTCTTCTTCAAGGATACAAATTAAATCAGTTTCTTTACATTTATCAAAACTCTCCCAAAATGTTCTCAAGGTAGGTTGGATTAAGATGTATAGATGTTCTTCAAATTATCCAGAATTGTCATTTAGTCCTCCCACTATATATCTGCTATAGAGGTCAACGATCCACACACCAAAAATAAAATAGAATCATCTTGAATTCAGCTTGATGTCTTATTATGAAGCATTCAGTCATTCTCAGACTGCTCACATGTTAGCACTGCTAACATCCCTTTCCCTAGATGTACATTAGTAATGAATGTGATGAACAGTCATTCCAATATGATGTATGGTATTTTATTAAATTATGTAATGAGACAGAAATTCAATGAACAGTAATAACTAATGCATTCTGTTTTACATGATCATTATTCATGACTCTCCATCTTGGATAATGGATGATCAGCATTAGGTGAGTAATTACTTATTTGTCTGTTTTGTTTATTGACAACCAATAACACAAGACAAAGAACAGACCAGAGTGTTAATCTGATACTATAAAAACTACAGGCCTTGTGAACAGCAGTGTGTCTTCTTCAAGGCTACAAATTAAATCTGTTTCTTTACATTTATCAATACTCTCCCCAAATGTTCTCAAGGTAGGTTGGATTAAGATGTATTGATGTTCTTCAAATTATCCAGAATTTCAGATCATAGATCTCCCACAGACTTATATCTTATATAGACTTATATCTTATATAGAGGTCAACATTTCACACTCCAAAATTAACATGGAATCATCTTGAATTCAGTTTGATGTCCCAGTATGAATCATTCTGTGATGTTTAGACTGTTCCAATAGTAGCACTGCTAACATCCCTTTCCCTAGATGTACATTAGTAATGAATGTGAACAGACAGTCATATCTATATGATGTATGGTATTTCATTAAATTATGTAATGAGACAGAAATTCAATGAACATTAATAACTAATCCATTCTGTTTTACATGATCATTATTCATGACTCTCCATCTTGGATAATGGATGATCAGTACGGGGTGAGTAATTACTTATTTGTCTGTTTTGTTTATTGACAACCAACAAGACAAAAGAACAGACCAGAGTGTTAATCTGATACTATAAAAACTACAGGCCTTGTGAACAGCAGTGTGTCTTCTTCAAGGCTGCAAATTAAATCAGTTTCTTTACATTTATCAATACTCTCCCCAAATGTTCTCAAGGTAGGTTGTATTATGATGTCATATGTTCTTCACATTCTACTGAATGTATATTCTATAGAACCCTGCCTCCTGACACAATATCCTGTATCTGACATAGAGCCCAATGCTGGTTATCACAAACAATGACAATAATCATTTGATCAGAGAAAGACCAATAACAAAACAACATTATTTATGAAGTGCCTACATGAGGGAGGCTTGAGTGACAGGATACATCTGATTGGTCCTGTTTGTTCTGTATATAGTGATGTCGTCTACCACACAGAACTCACCTCTCTGTTTTACACCATAGTCTCAGGATCACGGTATTTACAACATGAGACCCAGGAGAACAAGCTGAAGAGGGAGGCATCAGCTGGTGAGCTTGGTAAGTATGAGAGAGTCTGGAGGAGAGAGGATTGAATCAGGGAACATGAGTGATGTCATTCAGTTTCAGACTAATTCATTTGTAACGTATCACATAGTCAATAGACCAGTTGATGATTGGTTCAGCTCAGATAACTGTTGACTGGAGAAAATAATTACTAATAATTGTACCACCTCCATCAAATGATAATGTCTTTATAGACATACTATTGAATGAATTCATACATTTCTTATTCAAACCACCAATTAAATATGTTAATTGCTCTCAGAGTTGAAGATGGAAAAAGAATTAAAAAATAAATTAAGACAGGAGATGATGAAACAACTAAAGGAGAAAGACACACAGCTCGATGATATGACCCAGGAAGTGAGAGAGAAAGAGAGACTCCTGGAGGAGAAGAACCAGATAATGGAACAGAGGGAGAAACTATTAGAAGAGAAAGAAAACCAACTGGAAGAGAAAGACAAGCAACTAAAGGATAGAGACATTCAACTAGAGGACAGAGACCACAGACTGGGAGATGAAGACAAGCAACTAAAGGATAGAGACATTCAACTAGAGGACAGAGACCACAGACTGGGAGATGAAGACAAGGAACTAAAGGATAGAGACATTCAACTAGAGGACAGAGACCACAGACTGGGAGAGAAGGACACACTACTGGAAGAGAGAGACAAACTACTGAAGGATAGAGACATTCAACTAGAGGCTCTTAGAAAGAACCTGCAGGACAAGAACAGCCAAGTAGAGAACTTCAGAGTCCTACTGCAGGAAAAATACCTTCAACTAGAGGACAGGAACCACAGACTGGGAGAGAAGGACAGACTACTAGAAGAGAGAGACAAACTACTGGAGGGAAAAGATCTTCACCTAGAGGACAGAAACTATAGACTGGGAGAGAAGGACAGACTACTGGAAGAGAGAGACAAACTACTGAAGGAAAAAGACCTTCAACTAGAGGACAGGAACTATCGACTGGGAGAGAAGGACAGACTACTGGAAGAGAGAGACAAACTACTGAAGGAAAAAGACCTTCAACTAGAGGACAGGAACTATCGACTGGGAGAGAAGGACAGACTACTGGAAGAGAGAGACAAACTACTGAAGGGAAAATACCTTCAACTAGAGGACAGCAACCACAGACTGGGAGAGAAGGACAGACTACTGGAAGAGAAAGAGGACCAACTAAAGGAAAAGGACCTTCAACTAGAAGACAGGAACCACAGACTGGGAGAGAAGGACAGACTACTGGAAGAGAAAGAGAACCAACTAAAGGAAAAAGACCTTCAACTAGAAGACAGGAACCACAGACTGGGAGAGAAGGACAAACTACTGGAAGAGAAAGAGAACCAACTAAAGGAAAAAGACCTTCAACTAGAAGACAGGAACCACAGACTGGGAGAGAAGGACAGACTACTGGAAGAGAAAGAGAACCAACTAAAGGAAAAATACCTTCAACTAGAAGACAGAAACCACAGACTGGGAGAGAAGGACAAACTACTGGAAGAGAAAGAGGACCAACTAAAGGAAAAATACCTTCAACTAGAGGACAGGAACCACAGACTGGGAGAGAAGGACAAACTACTTGAAGAGAGAGACAAACTACTTGAAGAGAGAGACAAACTACTTGAAGAGAGAGACAAAGAACTGGAAGAGAGGAGACAGGAACTAAAAGAGAGGAGACAGGAAGTAGAAGAGAGGATACAGGAAGTAGAAGAGAAAGACAACCTACTCGAGGAGAGAGAGAAGCAGTTAAAGGAAAGAGACAAACTACTGGAAGAGAGAGACAAACTACTGGAACTACTGGAAGAGAGAGACAAAGTACTGGAGGGAAAAGGAAATGAACTAGAAGAGAGGAGACAGGAAGTAGAAGAGAGGAGACAGGAAGTAGAAGAGAAAGACAACCTACTAGAGGAGAGAGAGAAGCAGTTAAAGGAGAGAGACAAACAGGTGGAGGATGTCAACAATGAAAATGCTGAACTGGGTAAGATTATTCACACCATTAATACATTTAGTCTTCTGTACTTTCCTCAATTCTCAGGTTATTGTCGACTCTCCACTGAGTTGTGAATATTGTTGTACATCACTTCATACTTTCCCTCTGCATCATATTTCTGTCTAAAGTCTTTAACACAGAATTCAGATCCTAGTCCTCCTTTGTTATTTCAGCTCAACAGATATGTGATGTGAAGACTGAGGTAGAGAGACTGAGAAGAGAGATCTCAGCCCAGATGACTGGTGAGTGACATATGTGATACTTAACATTTCAGTAGAAACCCAGAACTCCCCTTCAGTAGGTCTATGTGCCTTCGTGTGTCACTGAGGTAAATGTTCTCATTCTAAATGGTTGTTCTGTTATTTTAGAACATGGAGAGACGTCAGATACAGGTTCCATCCTCCCAGTCAGGAGGAGACACAGCATGGAGTTTCCTCCACTTAGTGAGTTATCAATATTGTCCTGTTGTCTTCTACTGTTTCTAGTCTATAGTGACCATCCTTCACTTAGTGAGTTATCAATATTGTCCTGTTGTCTCCTACTGTTTCTAGTCTATAGTGAACCATCCTCCACTTAGTGAGTTATCAATATTGTGTCACGATCTTTCAAAATCGAACCCAGAAGCAGACCAGGACAAGGAGAGTAGGAAGAAGGTGAGTATTTATTTACAAGTGAATGTGAATGGGTAGATATATCCAGGTGGCGTAGCGGGCAGCGGTGGTGAGTTGATGGGAGAAAATAGGTGGATCCAATGGGGTAGCGGAATTCTCCGACGACCAGGCGGGAATGGGGTAAATGATCCGGGTGAGTAACTGAAGACAGAACAAACGGAGGTAAGTTTAAGGCAAGCAATACGTAAAAAACAACAAAACAAATTCTATCCAACTTGAGGCTGATACTATGGCACAACATACTGTTCATGGCTAACGATCCGGCAGGAAATGGATGTCAGGTCAGAGCTTTTGAAGGAGAGAGATGATGATCAGGACAGGTGTGCAGATTACTGATGGGATACAGGTGCGGGTGAACATCGATCTCCCAAAAAGCTAATTCGCCCGGCAACCAGTCAGGGTGGGTTCCAGGACACCGGAAACACACTCCAGGACAGAAACACAGGCAAACACAGACTCAGGAAGCGGGATTCGTGACAGTACCCCCCCTCCGACGAACGCCACCGGGCGGACTACCTGGAGCGCCAGGGTGGAGGCGGTAGAAGTCACGAAGCAGGTCGTCATCAAGGATCTGACGCCGAGGAATCCAACTCCTCTCCTCTGGACCATATCCTTCCCAATCCACGAGATATTGGAAACCTCAACCCCGCCGTCTGGAATCCATTATGCTGCGCACCGTGTAGGCAGGACCACCTCCGATCATCCGAGGAGGAGGAGGACGAGGAGGAGGGGGCAACAGAGGACTGAGGAGAACCGGCTTGAGGCAGGAGACATGAAAGGTGGGGAGTACTCGAAGCGTTGCCGGCAACTTGAGTCAGACCACAACAGGGTTAATGATTCTCTCCACCACAAACGGACCAATGAACTTTGGTGACAGTTTCCTCGACTCAGTCCGTAGAGGAAGATTCCGTGTAGCCAACCAAACCTTATCTCCGATGGTATAAGCGGGAGCAGGAATATGGCGACGATTCGCCTGGATCTGATACCGGTCAGAAACTCTAAGGAGGACCTTCCTGGCCCGATGCCAGGTCCGGTGGCAACGACGAATGTGGGCCTGGACAGAAGGAACCGAAAGATCCCTCTCCTGAGAAGGAAACAAGGGAGGTTGGTATCCGTACAGGCATTGGAAGGGGGACATCCCAGTGGCAGATGAAGGAAGGGTATTATGGGCATACTCGACCCAGGGTAATTGAGATGACCAAGAGGTGGGATCAGAGGAGACAAGACAACGCAGCGTGGACTCTCTGGTTGGCTCTCTCCGCCTGACCATTAGATTGTGGGTGAAATCCAGAAGTGAGACTGACTGTAGCTTCAATGGCCAAACAGAAAGATCTCCAGACAGCAGAGGTAAACTGAGGACCACGGTCAGAAACAATGTCACTGGGCTATCTGTGGACCCTGAGAACCTCACTAACCAGGATCTCGGACGTCTCCGTGGCAGATGGAAGCTTGGAGAGAGGGACAAAATGAGCAAACTTGCTGAATCTGTCCACAATGGTCAGAATGACCGTGTTCCCAACAGAAGGGGGCAATCCCGTGACAAAATCCAGGGCCAGATGCGACCAAGGTCGCCGAGAAATAGGTAGGGGGTGAAGAAGCCCAGAGCTGGGCCGATTTGGTACTTTTATTCTGAGCACAAACAGGACATGCGGCAACAAACCTCCGGGTATCTTCTCCCATGGCAGGCCACCAAAATCGTCTGCGCAGTAGCGCCATAGTCCGAGCAACGCCAGGGTGACAAGCTATCTTGCTGACTTGGGACCACTGAAGAACAGCAGAACGGACCGACTCAGGCACGAACAACCGAAGGGCCGCCATCACATCCTCCTCAATCTTCCATGTAACAGCTCCCACGACAAGGTTCTGGGGAAGAATCGTCTCAGTCTTGGCCCCACTCTCATCCGTCTTGGAGAACATCCGGGACAAGGCGTCCGCTTTACCGTTCTTCGACCCAGGTCGGAACGTCAGGGAAAAATTGAAGCGTCCAAAAAACAAAGCCCACCTGGCCTGACGGGAGTTGAGACGTTTAGCCGATTGCACGTAAGCCAGATTCTTGTGGTCAGTCCAGACCACAAACGGTTGCTCCGCTCCCTCGAACCAGTGACGCCACTCCTCCAAGGCAAGCTTCACAGCGAGAAGCTCCCGGTTACCCACATCGTAGTTTCTCTCAGCTGGTGAAAGAAAACAAGTGTAGAAGGCGCAGGGATGGAGTTTACCGTCAGTGGAGCTACGCTGGGACAGGATGGCGCCCACCCCCACATCAGACGCGTCCACCTCAACAACAAACTGACGGGAAGTGTCAGGTTGAGAGAGAATCGGCGCGTTGGTGAATCGGCTCTTCAAGTTCAGAAATGCTCGGTCTGCCTCAGGAGTCCAACAGAAAATTCTGGTGCAAGACGTCAGAGCAGTTAAAGGGGCGGCCACCCGGCTGTAATCACGGATAAACCTCCGATAGAAGTTCGCAAATCCCAGGAATCTCTGGAGCTGCAATCTCGTACTGGGCCGGGCCCAATCCCGAACTGCCCAAATCTTCTCTTGGTCCATCTTGATCTCACCCCTGGAGATGATGTACCCGAGGAAGGATGTAGTGTGGGCGTGAAAATCACACTTCTCTGCCTTCACAAACAGACGGTTCTCCAATAACCGCTGCAGTACCTGCTTAACATGCTGGATGTGGCTGGAAAGCTCCTTGGAGAAAATCAGGATGTCATCCAGGTAAACGAACACAAACAGACCGATCATATCCTTCAGCACGTCATTCACCAAACTTTGGAACACTGCTGGAGCGTTGGAAAGTCCAAACGGCATCACCTGGTACTCGAAATGTCCCATAGGTGTATTGAATCCAGTCAACCACTCGTCCCCCTCTTTGATCCGAACCAGATGATACGCATTGCATAGATCAAGCTTCGTAAACACAGTAGCACCCTGTAAAGAATCGAAAGTGGAGCTCATCAAGGGCAAGGGGTACTTGTTCTTGACCGTAATATCATTCAACCCCCGATAATCAATACACGGTCGAAGAGAGCCATCCTTCTTACTCACAAAAAAAATCCAGCTCCCATGGGTGATGACGAGGGACGAATGAGACCTGCAGGAAGAGACTCCTTTATGTAGGTCTCCAGGGCTTCCCGCTCAGGTCGAGAAATACTGTATAACCGTCCCTTGGGAAAGGCAGCTCCAGGGAACAGCTTAATTGTACAATCATAAGGTCGGTGGGGAGGAAGTGACTGAGCTTTCTGCTTACTGAACACCTCACCCAACTCGTGATATGTTTCAGGAACCAGGGACAAATCAGGAGGAGCAGACTCACTGACCCGACTGGGGACAGCATGAGAACAGGAAGTCCTGAGGCAGTTAGCATGGCACTCAATGCTCCAACTAGTTACCTTACCAGTCACCCAATCGAACGAAGGATTGTGTTCACTTAGCCAGGGGTATCCAAGAACCAGAGGAACATGGGGGGAAGGCAAAATGAAAAAAGAAATAACCTCTGAATGATTCCCGACAACAACATCTTAACCGGTTCAGTCCTCATAGTGATCCGTGCCAGACTACTGCCGTTCAGAGTGGTTGCTTCAATGGCTTCCGGTAATTGCTCCTTGGAAAGCCCCAACTGTTCCACTAAGTCGGCATCAATGAAGCTGTCATCGGCACCTAAATCGATGAAAGCGTTAATCGCTAAACTCTGATTCTTATTTATGAGGGTAGCAGGAAAACGAGGTCTGACAGGGCTCTTGAGAGGTTGAAACTGGCTCGCTAACAAACCTCCCAAACTTAACGAGCCGAGCAGTTTAACGGGCGCTGAGGACAAATGGAGGTGTAATGTCCCGAGCTACCACAGTAGAGGCAGCTGTTGGTCTCACGTCTACGTTGGCGCTCGTCCTTAGTTAACCCGTGCCGCCCCACTTGCATAGGTTCAGGATCTGGCGGCAGGACTCCTCCACTAATCCCGTGTGAGGGAAAATGATCCGTTCTGGTCCACTTCCTGACCCGAATGGTAACCGAGTCTCAGATTGATTAGATGGACCCCACTGCTTCTCCCTCCTTCTCTCTCGGACTCTATTATCTACCCGAATAGCTAAGGTGACCAAACTATCTAGGTCACTAGGCTCTGGATAGGAGATCAGCTCGTCCTTGAGTTGCTCCGACAACCCCTGGTAAAAAAACGCGTGTAGTGATTCCTCATTCCAACCACTCTCCACAGCCAACGTCCTGAATTCTATCACAAAGTCTGCCACACTGCGAGCTCCTTGGCGAAGAGAGAACAAACGTTTAGCTGCGTCCTTACCTCGGACTGGATGGTCAAAAAGCTTTCTCATATCTGCCGTGAAACCCTGGTATGACGTCATGCATGTGTCCCGTCGTTCCCAAACAGCTGAAGCCCATTCCAGAGCTCTACCACGCAGCAGCTCAATAACAAAAGCTATCCTAGCCTTATCTGTGGCGTAAGAGTAGGGCTGCAGATCAAAAACTAACCCACACTGTAAAAGAAATTAACGGCATCCTCCCAGATCTCCCTCGTACTTCTCCGGTGTCGGAACCTTGGGCTCACGGAAGGAACCCGCTCCCGAATCGGCAGGTGAAATGGGTGAAACAGGTGGTGGATGATCCGCCGGCAACCTGAGCTGATCCTGGATACTCGTTAATCTATCCGATAAGTTCCGGATTGAACCCGCTATCTCGTGTAGCGCCGTGTTGTGTTGTCCCAACATCTTCTCCTGCTGGGTAATTGTATGGCAAACGGAGTCCAGGTCCGCTGGGTTCATCACTGGCCGGATCGTTCTGTCACGATCTTTCAAAATCGAACCCAGAAGCAGACCAGGACAAGAAGAGTAGGAAGAAGGTGAGTATTTATTTACAAGTGAATGTGAATGGGTAGATATATCCAGGTGGAGTTTCGGGCAGCGGTGGTGAGTTGATGGGAGAAAATAGGTGGATTCAATGGGGAAGCGGAATCCTCCGACAACCAGGCGGGAATGGGGTAAATGATCCGGGTGAGTAACTGAAGACAGAACAAACGGAGGTAAGTTTAAGGCAAGCAATACGTAAAAAACAACAAAACAAATTCTATCCAACTTGAGGCTGATACTATGGCACAACATACTGTTCATGGCTAACGATCCGGCAGGGAATGGATGTCAGGTCAGAGCTTTTGAAGGGGAGAGGTGATGATCAGGACAGGTGTGCAGATTACTGATGGGATACAGGTGCGGGTGAACATCGATCTCCCAAAAAGCTAATCCGCCCGGCAACCAGACAGGGTGCGTTCCAGGACACCGGAAACACACTCCAGGACAGAAACACAGGCAAACACAGACTCAGGAAGCGGGATTCGTGACATATTGTCCTGTTGTCTCCTACTGTTTCTAGTCTATAGTGGACCATCCTCCACTTAGCGAGTTATCAATATTGTCCTGTTGTCTCCTACTGTTTCTAGTCTATAGTGAACCATCCTCCACTTAGTGAGTAATCAATATTGTCTTGTTGTCTCCTACTGTTTCTAGTCTATAGTGGACCATCCTTCACTTAGTGAGTTATCAATATTGTCCTGTTGTCTCCTACTGTTTCTAGTCTATAGTGGACCATCCTTCACTTAGTGAGTTATCAATATTGTCATGTTGTCTCCTACTGTTTCTAGTCTATAGTGAACAATCCTCCACTTAGTGAGTTATCAATATTGTCATGTTGTCTCCTACTGTTTCTAGTCTATAGTGGACCATCCTTCCCTTAGTGAGTTATCAATATTGTCATGTTGTCTCCTACTGTTTCTAGTCTATAGTGAACCATCCTCCACTTAGTGAGTTATCAATATTGTCTCAAACTGTCATCAATCTTGATATTCTCTATTTTCTCCAATAATCTATATTTCACTATGATGTGTAATGTATTTGTAGTTGGTTTATACTATGTTTTAAATATGTCTCTGATGAGTCAGTATGTTGACCAGTTCTCTGTGGGGATACAGACCCCACACTTCCACTGAGGAGGAGACACAGCATGGAGTTACCTCCTCCATATAGTGAGTTATGGATGTAGATTATATTATATTAGACACTGTTGTACATCCTCCAGAGAGTGAGTTATGGATGTAGATTATATTATATTAGACACTGTTGTACATCCTCCATCTAGTGAGTTATGGATGTAGATGATATTATATTAGACACTGTTGTACATCCTCCATCTAGTGAGTTATGTATGTAGATTATATTATATTAGACACTGTTGTACATCCTCCAGAGAGTCAGGGTGTTGATCAGTGCTGTGTGTTGTGTTGCAGTGGGAGGAGAGAGCAGCAGTCCAGACTCCCCAGTGTCTCCCAGTGTGTCTGAGCTGAGACTGGTGCTGCTGGGGAGGACTGGGGCTGGGAGGAGTGCAGCAGGAAACACCATCCTGGGCAGAGAGGAGTTTGGGGCCCAGGCCAGCCCCTCTGCAGTGACCCAGAGGAGTAAGAGGAGAGAGGGGGACGTGTGTGGGAGACGGCTGGTGCTGGTGGACACTCCAGACTGGTTCTGTCCTGGACTCTCTCTGGAGGAGATGAGACAGGATGTGGGGCTCTGTGTCCGTCTGTCTGCCCCAGGACCCCACGCCTTCCTCCTGGTCATACCAGTGGAGCCCTCTAAGGGGGATGAGAGAGGGGTGCTGGAGAGAATGGAGGACATGTTTGGGGAGGGTTGTTGGGAACACACTGTGATTCTATTCACCCATGATGATGGCCTGAAAGAGCAGAGCATTGAGGAGTTTCTCCAAACAGGAAGTCAGGACCTCCAGCAGCTTGTAGAGAAAAGTGGGAGCAGGTACCACGTCCTCAACATTAAGGACAGGGACCACGGCACTCAGATATCAGAGCTCCTGGATCAGGTAGAGGAGATGGTGGCAGGAAACAGAGAGAGATTCTACAGCAGTCAGACCTACCAGGAGGCAGAGGACCAGGTTAGAGAGATGGAGGGAAACATCCAGAGAGAGAGAGGAGAGAGGAAACAGAGGGAGGAGAGAGACTTGAGAGAGAGGCTTCAGAAGGAGTTGCAGGACTCTCTGATAAAGATAGAGGGAGTGATCCAGGAACATGAGGGAGATATCAGAACACTCAGTGAAAGAACCAGTGAACTGGAGAGACAGGTGAAAGAAGAGAGGGATGAGAAGAAGAAAAGAGAGCTGGAGAGGGAGCTGAAGAGGGAGTCTGATAGGAGGGAGGAGATGGAGAGAAAGCAGGAGAGATTTAGAGAGAAGAGAGAGAATGAGAGGAGGGAGATGGAGGAGAGACACAGACAGGAGATGGAGAACTATGAAGGAGAGGCCAGAGTTGAAGCAGAGAGAAACCTGATGAAGATAGTCCTGCCTGAGTTACAGAGGAACATCATGATCTCACAGACAAAGATACAGAGGGAGTTCAGCAGACAGATGGAGGAGAAGAATAGACAGATGAAGGAGAAGGATAGAGAGATAAAGAGACTGAAACAGAACTCAGAGGAGGTGTATATAACCAGTGAGATGAGCAGGCAACATGCACAGCGAGAACCAATAGGAATTAGAGGAGGAAGAGACGGAAGAAGGATGAGTAGGATGAGACGACTGTTTTGTGTAGGGGTTAGAGAGGAGACCAGATAGAGACAACTGTTTTGTGTAGGGGTTAGAGAGGAGACTAGATAGAGACAACTGTTTTGTGTAGGGGTTTGAGAGGAGACCAGTTAGAGAGACAACTGTTTTGTGTAGGGGTTAGAGAGGAGACTAGTTAGAGACAACTTATGTGTAGGGGTTAGGAGGAGACTAGATAGAGACAACTGTTTTGTGTAGGGGTTAGAGAGGAGACCAGATAGAGAGAACCCTACTGTATTTCCCTCCACTGTGAGAGAAACATAGCAGTGTTATTATTTTACTACAGTCACACTGTTGTTTTCTATTTGCTGACCTTCATCAATCAAAGTTCATCTGCTATTGTTATGATGTTATGCTTCAAGTTGAAACCTTAAACGTATCTCTACAGTTCTCGCTAGTGGACAGACAGGCTACGCTCTGCTCACGTAGCATTTGGTTCAGGGTTCAGAGGTCACAGTGAAGGATTGATGAGTAATACATGTGTTTATTATGGTATGTTAGTTGAGCCCATTACCCAGTGGGTAGTAATCTGTGATGTGGATGTAGCTCACAGTTACCATGGTGATGTCTCATATTGATGCTGGGGATCTTTCCCAATGGAACTCTGATACCACATGAGACTGATATTGTTGAAATAAAATGTAACTTTGTAAAACATCAGTGTTTGGACATTGTTTGTCTTGGATGAGTCTCTACCGTACAGAGCTGAGCTGTCAACACTGAGCTGTCATCACTGAGCTGTCAACACTGAGCTGTCAACACTGAGCTGTCAACACTGAGCTGTCAACACTGAGCTGTCAACACTGAGCTGGTCTCTCTCTTTACCTGACACACAACTTCTACTACTACTTCTACCACTGTTACCATTACTGCTAACACTACTACTACTACTACTACTACTACTACCACTACCACTACCACTACCACTACTACTACTACTACTACTACTACTACTACTACTACTAATGCTACTACTGCTATTACTACTAAACGCAACCCGGGTTGACTACTCCTGGCTAAAGTTTTCATCCCGGAGCAAGCACCAACTAGCCTGGAGCTAGCCCATGCTAGACTTATCTCCTGGCTAGGGCTCCTGGCCTACTCATGAAGCCCACTCCTCGGCTACAATATCCGGACCCTTCCGCTGGGCACGGAACCCCACCGATCCTTGACGACTGGAATACCGACATAATCTGCCCGAGGATCCCAACAGGCCCCTCAGGCCCCTCAGGCCTGCTAGCTATCTATAGCATATTGGACTCTTAACTGATCCACTGGCCAGTTTCTTGGACCACTATACCCATTTTGCCAATTGGACTTGGACCCCTCTGCTACTTGGAAACCTACTAATTCCACGACTGGTCTATCGACGTCACCGCAGAGGAGGCCCTTATGCTAGTTTGCTATCCCCGGCCTGCTAACTGCTAGCTTGCTAGCCCTGGCCTACTAACTGTTGGCTTGCTAGCCCCAGCCTGCTAGCCCCAGCCTGCTAACTGTCTGAATCGCCGTGTCCCCAGACTTCTGTAAACGTAAAAGCCTTGGTTTCATGCATGTTAACATTAGAAGCCTCCTCCCTAAATTTGTTTTATTCACTGCTTTAGCACATTCTGCCAACCCAGATGTCTTAGCCGTGTCTGAATCCTGGTTTAGGAAAACCACCAAAAACCCTGACATTTCCATCCCTAACTATAACATTTTCCACCAAGATAGAACTGTCAAAGGGGGTGGAGATGCAATCTACTGCAGGGTTAGCCTGTAGAGTTCTATCTTACTATCCAGGTCTGTACCAAAACAATTTGAGCTTCTACTTCTAAAAATTCACCTTTCCAGAAACAAATCTCCCACCGTTGTCGCCTGCTATAGACCACCGTCTGCCCCCAGCTGTGCCCTCGATACTATATGTGAACTGATTGCCCCCCATCTATCTTCTGAGCTCGTGCTGCCAGGTGACCTAAACTGGGATATGCTTAACAACCCATCCTACAATCTAAGCTTGATGCCCTCAATCTCACACAAATTATCAATGACCCTACCAGGTACAACCCCAAATCTGTAATCACGGGCACCCTCATAGATATCATCCGATCTAACTCGCCCTCCAAATACACCTCTGCTGTTTTCAACCAAGATCTCAGCGATCACTGCCTCATTGCCTGCATCCGTAATGGGTCTGCGGTTAAACGACCACCCCTCATCACTGTCAAACCCCCCCTTAAAACACTTCAGCGAACAGGCCTTCCTAATCGACCTAATCGACCTGACCTCATCCCGTCAGTAGAGGATGCCTGGTTATTCTTTATAAGTGTCATGTATTGTCATGTTGTGTCTTGTTCCTGTTCTTTTTCTTCACCCTGTCTCCCTCTGCTGGTCGTATTGGTTTGCCTTTTCTCACCCTCCTTCCCCCAGCTGTTCCTTGTCTTCTCTAACCACCTCATTCACCCCTTTTCCCACCTGTTCCCTTTTTCCCTCTGATTAGGTCTCTATATCTCTCTCTGTTCCTGCTTCTGTCTTTGTCAGATTCTCGTTTGTGTTTCTCATGCCAGAACCAAACTATCGTCGTGTTTGCTTTACCTTGTCCTGTCCTGTCGGAATCTGCCAGTCCATCTGAGCCTACGTGTGTTTTGCCATTAAAGGAACTCTGTTTTGTTAATCTGCTTTTGGGTCCTCACTCACGCACCTGACAGAAGAATCTGACCAAAAATGGACCCAGCGACTTCGGATCCTCTCCACTCAGCCGTCGAGATCCAGGGAGCGATGCTAGGCAGACACGAGCAGGAATTGTCTGCTGCTCGACATGCCGTTGAGACCCTGGCCGCCCAAGTCTCCAACCTCACAGAACAGGTTCACCATCTCCGCCTCGATCCACCGGCCACTTCCAGGGCTTTCGAATCTCCGGAGCCCAGAATCAATAACCCGCCGTGTTACTCTGGGGAGCCCACTGAATGCCGCTCGTTCCTCACCCAGTGTGATATTGTGTTTTCTCTCCAGCCTAACACTTACTCCAGGAGCACAGCTCGTATCGCCTACGTCATATCTCTCCTTACTGGACGGGCTCGTGAGTGGGGCACGGCAATCTGGGAGGCAAGGGCTGAGTGTACTAACCAGTATCAGGACTTTAAGGAGGAGATGATACGGGTTTTTGATCGTTCTGTTTTTGGGGAGGAAGCTTCCAGGGTCCTGTCTTCCCTATGTCAAGGTAATCGATCCATAACAGACTACTCTATTGAGTTTCGCACTCTTGCTGCCTCCAGTGACTGGAACGAGCCGGCTTTGCTCGCTCGTTTTCTGGAGGGTCTCCGCGCGGAGGTAAAGGATGAGATTCTCTCCCGGGAGGTTCCTTCCAGCGTTGATTCCTTGATTGAACTCGCTATTCGCATAGAGCGACGGGTTGATCTTCGTCACCGAGCTCGTGGAAAGGAGCTCGCGTTCTCCGTTGCCCCCCTCTCCGCATCACTACCATCTTCCTCTGCCGGCTCGGGTGCTGAGCCTATGCAGCTGGGAGGTATCCGCATCTCGACTAAGGAGAGGGAACGGAGAATCACCAACCGCCTCTGTCTCTATTGCGGTTCCGCTGGTCATTTTGTCACTTCATGTCCAGTAAAAGCCAGAGCTCATCAGTAAGCGGAGGGCTACTGGTGAGCGCTACTACTCCTGTCTCTCCTTCAAGATCCTGCACTACCTTGTCGGTCCATCTACGCTGGACCGGTTCGTCAGCTTCCTGCAGTGCCTTAATAGACTCTGGGGCGGAGGGCTGTTTTATGGACGAGACCTGGGCTCGGGAACATGACATTCCTCTCAGACAGTTAAGGGAGCCCACGGCCTTGTTCGCCTTGGATGGTAGTCCTCTCCCCAGGATTCAGCGTGAGACGCTACCTTTAACCCTCACTGTCTCTGGTAATCATAGCGAAACCATTTCTTTTTTAATTTTTCGTTCACCTTTTACACCTGTTGTTTTGGGCCATCCCTGGCTAGTTTGTCATAATCCTTCTATTAATTGGTCTAGTAATTCTATCCTCTCCTGGAACGTCTCTTGTCATGTGAAATGTTTAATGTCTGCTATCCCTCCTGTTTCCTCTGTCTCTTCTTCACAGGAGGAGCCTGGTGATTTGACAGGGGTGCCGGAGGAATATCACGATCTGCGCACGGTGTTCAGTCGGTCCAGGGCCACCTCTCTTCCTCCACACCGGTCGTATGATTGTAGTATTGATCTCCTTCCGGGAACCACTGGGAACCACTCCTTCCGGGAACGACTATACTCTCTGTCGGCTCCCGAACGTAAGGCTCTCGAAGATTATTTGTCTGTAGCTCTTGACGCCGGTACCATAGTCCCCTCCTCCTCTCCCGCCGGAGCGGGGTTTTTTTTTGTCAAGAAGAAGGACGGGTCTCTGCGCCCCTGCATAGATTATCGAGGGCTGAATGACATAACAGTGAAGAATCGTTATCCGCTTCCTCTTATGTCTTCAGCCTTCGAGATCCTGCAGGGAGCCAGGTTTTTCACTAAGTTGGACCTTCGTAACGCTTACCATCTCGTGCGCATCAGGGAGGGGGACGAGTGGAAGACGGCATTTAACACTCCGTTAGGGCACTTTGAATACCGGGTTCTTCCTTTCGGCCTCGCTAACGCTCCAGCTGTCTTTCAGGCATTAGTCAATGACGTCCTGAGAGACATGCTGAACATCTTTGTTTTCGTTTACCTTGACGATATCCTGATTTTTTCACCGTCACTCCAGATTCATGTTCAGCACGTTCGACGTGTCCTCCAGCGCCTTTTAGAGAATTGTCTTTTTGTGAAGGCTGAGAAGTGCACTTTTCATGCCTCCTCCGTCACATTTCTCGGTTCTGTTATTTCCGCTGAAGGCATTAAGATGGATCCCGCTAAGGTCCAAGCTGTCATTGATTGGCCCGTCCCTAAGTCACGCGTCGAGCTGCAGCGCTTTCTCGGCTTCGCGAACTTCTATCGTCGTTTCATCCGTAATTTCGGTCAGGTGGCAGCTCCTCTCACAGCCCTTACTTCTGTCAAGACGTGCTTTAAGTGGTCCGTTTCCGCCCAGGGAGCTTTTGATCTCCTCAAGAATCGTTTTACATCCGCACCTATCCTTGTTACACCTGACGTCTCTAGACAGTTCGTTGTCGAGGTTGACGCGTCAGAGGTGGGTGTGGGAGCCATTCTTTCTCAGCGCTCCCTCTCTGACGACAAGGTCCACCCTTGCGCGTATTTTTCTCATCGCCTGTCGCCGTCGGAACGTAACTATGATGTGGGAAACCGCGAACTGCTCGCCATCCGCTTAGCCCTAGGCGAATGGCGACAGTGGTTGGAGGGGGCGACCGTTCCTTTTGTCGTTTGGACTGACCATAGGAACCTTGAGTACATCCGTTCTGCCAAACGACTTAATGCGCGTCAGGCTCGTTGGGCGCTGTTTTTCGCTCGTTTCGAGTTCGTGATTTCTTATCGTCCGGGCTCTAAGAACACCAAGCCTGATGCTTTATCTCGTCTCTTCAGTTCTTCAGTAGCCTCCACTGACCCCGAGGGGATTCTCCCTGAGGGGCGTGTTGTCGGGTTGACTGTCTGGGGAATTGAGAGGCAGGTAAAGCAAGCACTCACTCACACTCCGTCGCCGCGCGCTTGTCCTAGGAACCTTCTTTTCGTTCCCGTTCCTACTCGTCTGGCCGTTCTTCAGTGGGCTCACTCTGCCAAGTTAGCCGGCCACCCTGGCGTTCGGGGTACGCTTGCTTCCATTCGCCAGCGTTTTTGGTGGCCCACCCGGGAGCATGACACGCGTCGTTTCGTGGCTGCTTGTTCGGTCTGCGCGCAGACTAAGTCCGGTAACTCTCCTCCTGCCGGCCGTCTCAGGCCGCTTCCCATTCCCTCTCGACCGTGGTCTCACATCGCCTTAGATTTTATCACCGGACTGCCTTCGTCAGCGGGGAAGACTGTTATTCTTACGGTTGTCGATAGGTTCTCTAAGGCGGCTCATTTTATTCCCCTTGCTAAGCTCCCTTCTGCTAAAGAAACGGCACAAATCATCATCGAGAATGTTTTCAGAATTCATGGCCTTCCGTCAGACGTCGTTTCGGAAAGGGGTCCGCAATTCACGTCTCAATTTTGGAGGGAGTTTTGCCGTTTGATTGGGGCTTCCGTCAGTCTCTCTTCCGGCTTTCACCCCCAGTCTAACGGTCAAGCAGAACGGGCCAATCAGACTATTGGTCGCATCTTACGCAGTCTTTCTTTTCGTAACCCTGCGTCTTGGTCAGAACAGCTCCCCTGGGCAGAATACGCCCACAACTCGCTTCCTTCGTCTGCGACCGGGCTATCTCCTTTTCAGAGTAGCCTCGGGTACCAGCCTCCGCTGTTCTCGTCTCAGTTCGCCGAGTCCAGCGTCCCCTCCGCTCAGGCTTTTGTCCAACGTTGCGAGCGCACCTGGAAGAGGGTCAGGTCTGCACTTTGCCGTTATAGGGGGCAGACTGTGAGAGCCGCTAATAAGCGTAGAACTAAGAGTCCTAGATATTGTCGCGGTCAGAGAGTTTGGCTCTCCACTCAGAACCTTCCCCTTAAGACAGCTTCTCGCAAGTTGACCCCGCGGTTCATTGGTCCGTTCCGTATTTCTCAGATCATTAATCCTGTCGCAGTGCGACCTCTTCTTCCGCGATATCTTCGTCGCGTCCACCCGGTCTTCCATGTCTCCTGTGTTAAGCCCGTTCTTCGCGCTCCTGCTCGTCTTCCCCCCCCCCCCCCATCCTTGTCGAGGGCGCACCTATCTACAGGGTCCGTAAGATTTTGGACATGCGTCCTCGGGGCCGTGGTCATCAGTACCTAGTGGATTGGGAGGGGTACGGTCCTGAGGAAAGGAGTTGGGTTCCCTCTCGGGACGTGCTGGACCGTTCGCTGATCGATGATTTCCTCCGTTGCCGCCAGGTTTCCTCCTCGAGTGCGCCAGGAGGCGCTCGGTGAGTGGGGGGGTACTGTCATGTATTGTCATGTTGTGTCTTGTTCCTGTTCTTTTTCTTCACCCTGTCTCCCTCTGCTGGTCGTATTGGTTTGCCTTTTCTCACCCTCCTTCCCCCAGCTGTTCCTTGTCTTCTCTAACCACCTCGTTCACCCCTTTTCCCACCTGTTCCCTTTTTCCCTCTGATTAGGTCTCTATATCTCTCTCTGTTCCTGCTTCTGTCTTTGTCAGATTCTCGTTTGTGTTTCTCATGCCAGAACCAAACTATCGTCGTGTTTGCTTTACCTTGTCCTGTCCTGTCGGAATCTGCCAGTCCATCTGAGCCTACGTGTGTTTTGCCATTAAAGGAACTCTGTTTTGTTAATCCGCTTTTGGGTCCTCACTCACGCACCTGACAATAAGTGCCTTCCTCACCATCTTAAATAAGCATGCTCCATTCCAAAAATGTGGAACCAGGAATAGATATAGCCCTTGGTTCACTCCAGACCTGTCTGCCCTTGACCAGCACAAAATATCCTGTGGCGTTCTGCATTAGCCTCGAATCGCCCCCGTGATATGCAACTTTCAGGGAAGTTAGGAACCAATATACACAGGCAGTTAGGAAAGCTAAGGCTAGCTTTTTCAAACAGAAATTTGCATCCTGTAGTACAAACTCAAAAAAGTTCTGGGACACTGTAAAGTCCATGGAGAATAAGAGCACCTCCCAGTTGCCCACTGCTCTGAGGCTAGGAAACACTGTCACTACCGATAAATCCACAATAATTGAGAATTTCAATAAGCATTTTTCTACGGTTGGCCATGCTTTCCACCTGGCTACCCCTACCCCAGTCAAGAGCCCTGTGATCCCCACAGCAACTCGCACAAACCTCCCCCACATCTCCTTCACCCAAATCCAGATAGCTGATGTTCTGAAAGAGCTGCAAAATCTGGACCCCTACAAAAAAAAGACTCTCTTCTCTGTATACATCAATGATGTCGCTCTCGCTGCTGGTGATTCTTTGATCCACCTCTACGCAGACGACACCATTCTGTATACCTCTGGCCCTTCTTTGGACACTGTGTTAACTAACCTCCAGATGAGCTTCAATGCCATACAACTCTCCTTCCGTGGCCTCCAACTGCTCTTAAATGCAAGTAAAACTAAATGCATGCTCTTCAACCGATCGCTGCCCGCACCTGCCCGCCCGTCCAGCATCACTACTCTGGACGGTTCTGACTTAGAATATGTGGACAACTACAAATGCCTAGGTGTCTGGCTAGACTGTAAACTCTCCTTCCAGACTCACATTAAACATCTCCGATCCAATATTAAATCTAGAATCAGTTCCGATTTCACAACAAAGTATCCTTCACTCATGCTGCCAAACATACCCTCGTAAAACTGACCATCCTACCGATCCTCGACTTCGGCGATGTCATTTACAAAATAGCCTCCAACAATCTTCTCAACAAATTGGATGCAGTCTATCACAGTGCCATCCGTTTTGTCACCAAAGCCCCATATAGTACCCACCACTGCGACCTATACGCTCTCGTTGGCTGGCCCTCACTTCGTACTCATCACAAAACCCACTGGCTCCAGGTCATCTACAAGTCTCTGCTAGGTAAAGTCCCACATTATCTCACATCACTGGTCACCATAGCAGCACCCACCCGTAGCACGCGCTCCAGCAGGTATATCTCAATGGTCACCCCCAAATCCAATTCTTCCTTTGGCTGCCTCTCCTTCCAGTTCTCTGCTGCCAATGACTGGAACAAACTGCAAAATTCTCTGAAGCTGGAGATTCCCCATCTCTCTCACTAGCTTTAAGCACCAGCTGTCAGAGCAGCTTAAAGATCACTGCACCTGTACATAGCTCATCTGTAAACAGCCCACCCAACTACCTCATCCCCATACTGTATTTATTTATCTTGCTCCTTTGCACCCCAGTATCTCAACTTGCACATTCATCTTCTGCACATCCTACCATTCCAGTGTTTAATTACTATATTGTAATTAATTTGCCACCATTACCTATTTAATGCATTTACCTCTCTTATCCTACCTCATTTGCACATGCTGTATATAGATTGTTCTACTGTATTATTGATTGCATGTTTATTCCATGTGTAAGTCTGTGTTGTTGTATGTGTCAAACTGCTTTGCCTTATCTTGGCCAGGTCGCAGTTGCAAATGAGAACTTGTTCTCAAATAGCCTACCTGGTTAAATAAAGATCAAATAAAAATTTAAAATAAATAAATGCAGATGTCAATATGACTGATAGGTGAGTAATTAAATAGACATGCAGTAACCATGCCTGACCAGCAGATGTCTCTGTTTTACCACCAGAGGAGCAGGAGGAACCATGAGGACTTTCAGAGTAGCAGTTGTCCATTCAACAGCTGACTCCAATAGTTGATTCCAACTCTTTTGATTTGATACCCAAACAGACACACAGAGAAATATCAGCATCATGTTGCTTGTTTTACTATATAGAAAGTGTTTTGTTGCTTTGTATCACACATAGTATATGTTACTTCAACAATATAGTATTAAATCAGTATCACTAAATACCATATCAGTTTTCTGTCTCCCATACCTTGATACCTTGATAATCAGAATATAGTGTGAATAATGTTGTAGCTTTTCATTGACGGTGTTTATAAGATGTTCCCTTTTAAATGTTCTGGTTATTTAGTGGAGCTTTGTCCTTTTGAGAGGCTGTTTTTACACCAGAAACTGTATTTATTTAAGACACATAGTGATGTCATAAGTCAATGGTGCCACCTGACATTGATTTTAAAAGGCAGGATAATGATAAATAGTTCCACTTTCCAGATCTGTCTACATTTGTAAGATATCCAGACACAATGCATGTCTGACTCCCTCCGGAGGTGTTCAGGAAAATAACAATCACATCATAATGTGTCTTTTCATCATCTACCCCAGTGGTTCACAAACTTTGTATCGTCCCGTACCCCTTCAAACACTCAATCTCCAGGGGTCTGCACTGCTCTCTACTACACCATGCGCCCTACCCTACACACACACACACACACACACACACACACACACACACACACACACACACACACACACACACACACAACTCCTGAATACTCCAAACACACACACACACACACACACACAACTCCTGAATACTCCAAACACACACCACTAAAATATAAGTGATGGAAATGAGAGAGGTGAAGGGAGGTGAAGGTGAGGGAGAAGGAGAAATGAGTTAGAAAGTGAGGGGTGGAAAGAGGAAAAGAGTGAGGACGTTCAGGGTTAGGGGTGATGAGAAGGAAAGGTTGCTGATGAAGGAGGGGAGAGGAGAGGAGAGGGGGCTGGCGAGAGGTGAGGAGAGGAGATAGGAGAGAGGTTAGGAGAGGTGACAAGCGAGAGGTGAGGAGAGGGGACAGGTGAGAGGTGAGGAGAGGAGATAGGAGAGAGGTGAGGAGAGGTGACAGGTGAGAGGTGAGGAGAGGGGACAGGTGAGAGGTGAGGAGAGGGGACAGGTGAGAGGTGAGGAGACACACACACACACACACACACATACAACTCCTGAATACTCCAAACACAGCTTGTTGTTGTAATGCTATGCACTCTATCTAGGTTGTTGTAATGCTATGCACTCTATCTTAGAGGTTGTTATAATGCTATGCACTCTATCTAGGTTGTTGTAACACTATGCACTCTATCTAGGTTGTTGTAATGCTATGCACTCTATCTTAGAGGTTGTTGTAATGCTATGCACTCTATCATAGAGGTTGTTGTAATGCTATGCACTCTATCATAGAGGTTGTTGTAATGCTATGCACTCTATCATAGAGGTTGTTGTAATGCTATGCACTCTATCTAGGTTGTTTTAATGCTATGCACTCTATCATAGAGGTTGTTGTAATGCTATGCACTCTATCATAGAGGTTGTTGTAATGCTATGCACTCTATCTAGGTTGTTGTAACACTATGCACTCTATCTAGGTTGTTGTAATGCTATGCACTCTATCATAGAGGTTGCTGTAATGCTATGCACTCTATCTAGGTTGTTGTAACACTATGCACTCTATCTAGGTTGTTGTAATGCTATGCACTCTATCATAGAGGTTGCTGTAACACTATGCACTCTATCTAGGTTGTTGTAATGCTATGCACTCTATCATAGAGGTTGTTGTAACACTATGCACTTTATCTAGGTTGTTGTAATGCTATGCACTCTATCATAGAGGTTGCTGTAATGCTATGCACTCTATCTAGGTTGTTGTAATGCTATGCACTCTATCTTAGAGGTTGTTGTAATGCTATGCACTCTATCTTAGAGGTTGTTGTAATGCTATGCACTCTATATTAGAGGTTGTTGTAATGCTATGCACTCTATCATAGAGGTTGTTGTAATGCTATGCACTCTATCATAGAGGTTGTTGTAACACTATGCACTCTATCATAGAGGTTGTTGTAATGCTATGCACTCTATCTTAGAGGTTGTTGTAATGCTATGCACTCTATCTATGTTGTTGAAATGCTATGCACTCTATCTAGGTTGTTGTAATGCTATGCACTCTATCATAGAGGTTGTTGTAATGCTATGCACTCTATCTTAGAGGTTGTTGTAATGCTATGCACTCTATCTAGGTTGTTTTAATGCTATGCACTCTATCTAGGTTGTTGTAATGCTATGCACTCTATCTTAGAGGTTGTTGTAATGCTATGCACTCTATCTAGGTTGTTGTAACACTATGCACTCTATCTAGGTTGTTGTAATGCTATGCACTCTATCATAGAGGTTGTTGTAACACTATGCACTCTATCTAGGTTGTTGTAATGCTATGCACTCTATCATAGAGGTTGCTGTAATGCTATGCACTCTATCTAGGTTGTTGTAATGCTATGCACTCTATCTTAGAGGTTGTTGTAATGCTATGCACTCTATCTTAGAGGTTGTTGTAATGCTATGCACTCTATATTAGAGGTTGTTGTAATGCTATGCACTCTATCATAGAGGTTGTTGTAATGCTATGCACTCTATCATAGAGGTTGTTGTAACACTATGCACTCTATCATAGAGGTTGTTGTAATGCTATGCACTCTATCTTAGAGGTTGTTGTAATGCTATGCACTCTATCTATGTTGTTGTAATGCTATGCACTCTATCTAGGTTGTTGTAATGCTATGCACTCTATCATAGAGGTTGTTGTAATGCTATGCACTCTATCTTAGAGGTTGTTGTAATGCTATGCACTCTATCTAGGTTGTTTTAATGCTATGCACTCTATCTAGGTTGTTGTAATGCTATGCACTCTATCTTAGAGGTTGTTGTAATGCTATGCACTCTATCTAGGTTGTTGTAACACTATGCACTCTATCTAGGTTGTTGTAATGCTATGCACTCTATCATAGAGGTTGTTGTAATGCTATGCACTCTATCTAGGTTGTTGTAACACTATGCACTCTATCTAGGTTGTTGTAATGCTATGCACTCTATCTAGGTTGTTGTAATACTATGTACTCTATCTTAGAGGTTGTTTTAATGCTATGCACTCTATCTTAGAGGTTGTTGTAATACTATGTACTCTATCTTAGAGGTTGTTGTAATGCTATGCACTCTATCTAGGTTGTTGTAATGCTATGCACTCTATATTAGAGGTTGTTGTAATGCTATGCACTCTATCTAGGTTGTTGTAATGCTATGCACTCTATCTAGGTTGTTGTAATGCTATGCACTCTATCTAGGTTGTTGTAATGCTATGCACTCTATCTAGGTTGTTGTAATGCTATGCACTCTATCTAGGTTGTTGTAATGCTATGCACTCTATCTAGGTTGTTGTAATGCTATGCACTCTATCTTAGAGGTTGTTGTAATGCTATGCACTCTATCTTAGAGGTTGTTGTAACGCTATGCACTCTATCTTAGAGGTTGTTCTAATGCTATGCACTCTATCTTAGAGGTTGTTGTAATGCTATGCACTCTATCTTAGAGGTTGTTGTAATGCTATGCACTCTATCTAGGTTGTTGTAATGCTATGCACTCTATCTTAGAGGTTGTTGTAATGCTATGCACTCTATCTAGGTTGTTGTAATGCTATGCACTCTATCTTAGAGGTTGTTGTAATGCTATGCACTCTATCTAGGTTGTTGTAATGCTATGCACTCTATCTAGGTTGTTGTAATGCTATGCACTCTATCTAGGTTGTTGTAATGCTATGCACTCTATCTTAGAGGTTGTTGTAATGCTATGCACTCTATCTAGGTTGTTGTAATGCTATGCACTCTATCTTAGAGGTTGTTGTAATGCTATGCACTCTATCATAGAGGTTGTTGTAATGCTATGCACTCTATCTAGGTTGTTGTAATGCTATGCACTCTATCTTAGAGGTTGTTGTAATGCTATGCACTCTATCTAGGTTGTTGTAATGCTATGCACTCTATCTTAGAGGTTGTTGTAATGCTATGCACTCTATCTAGGTTGTTGTAATGCTATGCACTCTATCATAGAGGTTGTTGTAACGCTATGCACTCTATCTTAGAGGTTGTTGTAATGCTATGCACTCTATCTAGGTTGTTGTAATGCTATGCACTCTATCTTAGAGGTTGTTGTAATGCTATGCACTCTATCTAGGTTGTTGTAATGCTATGCACTCTATCTTAGAGGTTGTTGTAATGCTATGCACTCTATCTAGGTTGTTGTAATGCTATGCACTCTATCTAGGTTGTTGTAATGCTATGCACTCTATCTAGGTTGTTGTAATGCTATGCACTCTATCTTAGAGGTTGTTGTAATGCTATGCACTCTATCTAGGTTGTTGTAATGCTATGCACTCTATCATAGAGGTTGTTGTAACGCTATGCACTCTATCTTAGAGGTTGTTGTAATGCTATGCACTCTATCTAGGTTGTTGTAACGCTATGCACTCTATCTTAGAGGTTGTTGTAACGCTATGCACTCTATCTTAGAGGTTGTTGTAATGCTATGCACTCTATCTAGGTTGTTGTAATGCTATGCACTCTATCTTAGAGGTTGTTGTAATGCTATGCACTCTATCTAGGTTGTTGTAATGCTATGCACTCTATCTAGGTTGTTGTAATGCTATGCACTCTATCTAGGTTGTTGTAATGCTATGCACTCTATCTTAGAGGTTGTTGTAATGCTATGCACTCTATCTAGGTTGTTGTAATACTATGTACTCTATCTTAGAGGTTGTTTTAATGCTATGCACTCTATCTAGGTTGTTGTAATACTATGTACTCTATCTTAGAGGTTGTTTTAATGCTATGCACTCTATCTTAGAGGTTGTTGTAATACTATGTACTCTATATTAGAGGTTGTTGTAATGCTATGCACTCTATATTAGAGGTTGTTGTAATGCTATGCACTCTATCTAGGTTGTTGTAATGCTATGCACTCTATCTTAGAGGTTGTTGTAATGCTATGCACTCTATCTAGGTTGTTGTAATACTATGTACTCTATCTTAGAGGTTGTTTTAATGCTATGCACTCTATCTTAGAGGTTGTTGTAATACTATGTACTCTATATTAGAGGTTGTTGTAATGCTATGCACTCTATATTAGAGGTTGTTGTAATGCTATGCACTCTATCTTAGAGGTTGTTGTAATGCTATGCACTCTATCTAGGTTGTTGTAATGCTATGCACTCTATCTTAGAGGTTGTTTTAATGCTATGCACTCTATCTTAGAGGTTGTTGTAATGCTATGCACTCTATCTAGGTTGTTGTAATGCTATGCACTCTATCTTAGAGGTTGTTGTAATGCTATGCACTCTATCTTAGAGGTTGTTGTAATGCTATGCACTCTATCTAGGTTGTTGTAATGCTATGCACTCTATCTTAGAGGTTGTTGTAATGCTATGCACTCTATCATAGAGGTTGTTGTAATGCTATGCACTCTATCTAGGTTGTTGTAATGCTATGCACTCTATCATAGAGGTTGTTGTAATGCTATGCACTCTATCTTAGAGGTTGCTGTAATGCTATGCACTCTATCTAGGTTGTTGTAATGCTATGCACTCTATCTAGGTTGTTGTAATGCTATGCACTCTATCTAGGTTGTTGTAATGCTATGCACTCTATCTTAGAGGTTGTTTTAATGCTATGCACTCTATCTTAGAGGTTGTTGTAATACTATGTACTCTATCTTAGAGGTTGTTGTAATGCTATGCACTCTATCTAGGTTGTTGTAACGCTATGCACTCTATCATAGAGGTTGTTGTAATGCTATGCACTCTATCTAGGTTGTTGTAATGCTATGCACTCTATCATAGAGGTTGTTGTAACGCTATGCACTCTATCTTAGAGGTTGTTGTAATGCTATGCACTCTATATTAGAGGTTGTTGTAATACTATGTACTCTATCTTAGAGGTTGTTTTAATGCTATGCACTCTATCTTAGAGGTTGTTGTAATGCTATGCACTCTATCTTAGAGGTTGTTGTAATGCTATGCACTCTATATTAGAGGTTGTTGTAATGCTATGCACTCTATCTTAGAGGTTGTTGTAATGCTATGCACTCTATCTTAGAGGTTGTTGTAATGCTATGCACTCTATCATAGAGGTTGTTGTAACACTATGCACTCTATCTTAGAGGTTGTTGTAATGCTATGCACTCTATCTTAGAGGTTGTTGTAATGCTATGCACTCTATCTTAGAGGTTGTTGTAATGCTATGCACTCTATCTAGGTTGTTGTAATGCTATGCACTCTATCTTAGAGGTTGTTGTAACACTATGCACTCTATCTTAGAGGTTGTTGTAACACTATGCACTCTATCTTAGAGGTTGTTGTAATGCTATGCACTCTATCATAGAGGTTGTAGTAACACTATGCACTCTATCTAGGTTGTTGTAATGCTATGCACTCTATCTAGGTTGTTGTAATGCTATGCACTCTATCTTAGAGGTTGTTGTAATGCTATGCACTCTATCTTAGAGGTTGTTGTAATGCTATGCACTCTATCTTAGAGGTTGTTGTAATGCTATGCACTCTATCTTAGAGGTTGTTGTAATGCTATGCACTCAATCTTAGAGGTTGTTGTAATGCTATGCACTCTATCATAGAGGTTGTTGTAATGCTATGCACTCTATCTAGGTTGTTGTAACACTATGCACTCTATCTTAGAGGTTGTTGTAATGCTATGCACTCTATCATAGAGGTTGTTGTAATGCTATGCACTCAATCTTAGAGGTTGTTGTAATGCTATGCACTCTATCATAGAGGTTGTTGTAATGCTATGCACTCTATCTAGGTTGTTGTAACACTATGCACTCTATCTTAGAGGTTGTTGTAATGCTATGCACTCAATCTTAGAGGTTGTTGTAATGCTATGCACTCTATCTTAGAGGTTGTTGTAATGCTATGCACTCTATCTAGGTTGTTGTAACACTATGCACTCTATCTAGGTTGTTGTAATGCTATGCACTCTATCTAGGTTGTTGTAACACTATGCACTCTATCTAGGTTGTTGTAATGCTATGCACTCTATCTAGGTTGTTGTAATGCTATGCACTCTATCTAGGTTGTTGTAATGCTATGCACTCTATCTAGGTTGTTGTAATGCTATGCACTCTATCTTAGAGGTTGTTGTAATGCTATGCACTCTATCTAGGTTGTTGTAATGCTATGCACTCTATCTTAGAGGTTGTTGTAACGCTATGCACTCTATCTAGGTTGTTGTAATGCTATGCACTCTATCTAGGTTGTTGTAATGCTATGCACTCTATCTTAGAGGTTGTTGTAATGCTATGCACTCTATCTTAGAGGTTGTTGTAATGCTATGCACTCTATCTAGGTTGTTGTAATGCTATGCACTCTATCTAGGTTGTTGTAATGCTATGCACTCTATCTAGGTTGTTGTAATGCTATGCACTCTATCATAGAGGTTGTTGTAATGCTATGCACTCTATCTAGGTTGTTGTAATGCTATGCACTCTATCTAGGTTGTTGTAATGCTATGCACTCTATCTAGGTTGTTGTAATGCTATGCACTCTATCTAGGTTGTTGTAATGCTATGCACTCTATCTTAGAGGTTGTTGTAATGCTATGCACTCTATCTAGGTTGTTGTAATGCTATGCACTCTATCTAGGTTGTTGTAATGCTATGCACTCTATCTAGGTTGTTGTAATGCTATGCACTCTATCTTAGAGGTTGTTGTAATGCTATGCACTCTATCTTAGAGGTTGTTGTAATGCTATGCACTCTATCTAGGTTGTTGTAATGCTATGCACTCTATCTAGGTTGTTGTAATGCTATGCACTCTATCTAGGTTGTTGTAATGCTATGCACTCTATCATAGAGGTTGTTGTAATGCTATGCACTCTATCTAGGTTGTTGTAATGCTATGCACTCTATCTAGGTTGTTGTAATGCTATGCACTCTATCTAGGTTGTTGTAATGCTATGCACTCTATCTAGGTTGTTGTAATGCTATGCACTCTATCTTAGAGGTTGTTGTAATGCTATGCACTCTATCTAGGTTGTTGTAATGCTATGCACTCTATCTAGGTTGTTGTAATGCTATGCACTCTATCTAGGTTGTTGTAACACTATGCACTCTATCTAGGTTGTTGTAATGCTATGCACTCTATCTTAGAGGTTGTTGTAATGCTATGCACTCTATCATAGAGGTTGTTGTAACGCTATGCACTCTATCTTAGAGGTTGTTGTAATGCTTTGCACTCTATCATAGAGGTTGTTGTAATGCTATGCACTCTATCATAGAGGTTGTTGTAATGCTATGCACTCTATCTAGGTTGTTGTAATGCTATGCACTCTATCTTAGAGGTTGTTGTAATGCTATGCACTCTATCTAGGTTGTTGTAATGCTATGCACTCTATATTAGAGGTTGTTGTAACGCTATGCACTCTATCTAGGTTGTTGTAATGCTATGCACTCTATATTAGAGGTTGTTGTAATGCTATGCACTCTATCTTAGAGGTTGTTGTAATGCTATGCACTCTATCATAGAGGTTGTTGTAATGCTATGCACTCTATCTTAGAGGTTGTTGTAATGCTATGCACTCTATCTTAGAGGTTGTTGTAATGCTATGCACTCTATCATAGAGGTTGTTGTAATGCTATGCACTCTATCATAGAGGTTGTTGTAATGCTATGCACTCTATCTAGGTTGTTGTAACGCTATGCACTCTATCATAGAGGTTGTTGTAATGCTATGCACTCTATCTAGGTTGTTGTAATGCTATGCACTCTATCATAGAGGTTGTTGTAATGCTATGCACTCTATCTAGGTTGTTGTAATGCTATGCACTCTATCATAGAGGTTGTTGTAATGCTATGCACTCTATCATAGAGGTTGTTGTAATGCTATGCACTCTATCTAGGTTGTTGTAACGCTATGCACTCTATATTAGAGGTTGTTGTAATGCTATGCACTCTATCTTAGAGGTTGTTGTAATGCTATGCACTCTATCTTAGAGGTTGTTGTAATGCTATGCACTCTATCTAGGTTGTTGTAATGCTATGCACTCTATCTTAGAGGTTGTTGTAATGCTATGCACTCTATCTTAGAGGTTGTTGTAATGCTATGCACTCTATATTAGAGGTTGTTGTAACGCTATGCACTCTATCATAGAGGTTGTTGTAATGCTATGCACTCTATCTAGGTTGTTGTAATGCTATGCACTCTATATTAGAGGTTGTTGTAATGCTATGCACTCTATCTTAGAGGTTGTTGTAATGCTATGCACTCAATCTTAGAGGTTGTTGTAATGCTATGCACTCTATCTTAGAGGTTGTTGTAACGCTATGCACTCTATCTAGGTTGTTGTAATGCTATGCACTCTATCTTAGAGGTTGTTGTAATGCTATGCACTCTATCTTAGAGGTTGTTGTAATGCTATGCACTCTATCTTAGAGGTTGTTGTAACGCTATGCACTCTATCTAGGTTGTTGTAATGCTATGCACTCTATCTTAGAGGTTGTTGTAATGCTATGCACTCTATCTTAGAGGTTGTTGTAATGCTATGCACTCTATCTTAGAGGTTGTTGTAATGCTATGCACTCTATCTTAGAGGTTGTTGTAATGCTATGCACTCTATCTTAGAGGTTGTTGTAATGCTATGCACTCTATCTAGGTTGTTGTAATGCTATGCACTCTATCTAGGTTGTTGTAATGCTATGCACTCTATCTAGGTTGTTGTAATGCTATGCACTCTATCTAGGTTGTTGTAATGCTATGCACTCTATCTTAGAGGTTGTTGTAATGCTATGCACTCTATCTTAGAGGTTGTTGTAATGCTATGCACTCTATCTTAGAGGTTGTTGTAATGCTATGCACTCTATCTTAGAGGTTGTTGTAATGCTATGCACTCTATCTTAGAGGTTGTTGTAATGCTATGCACTCTATCTTAGAGGTTGTTGTAATGCTATGCACTCTATCTAGGTTGTTGTAATGCTATGCACTCTATCTAGGTTGTTGTAATGCTATGCACTCTATCTAGGTTGTTGTAACGCTATGCACTCTATCATAGAGGTTGTTGTAATGCTATGCACTCTATCTAGGTTGTTGTAATGCTATGCACTCTATCTAGGTTGTTGTAATGCTATGCACTCTATCATAGAGGTTGTTGTAACGCTATGCACTCTATCATAGACGTTGCTGTAACGCTATGTAAGACCTACAGAACATGGAAGAGCTTAATCTTCCCTCCAACATAAAGTTGATCATGTCAAAACTTCCCCACAAACTAATGTAAAACTGGAGGTCTACAGAATGTGATATGTTAGAGAGAAGACACCTGAGAGCCCAGTTCAGTGACTTTGTGACGTTCATGGAAAAACAGGCCAAAATATTGCAGGATCCGTTGTATGGAGATATTCAATATCCCCTAAAAAACCTTTAAAAGAACAAACATTCAAAGTAAAGAGACCAGACACCTGCCCTTCTGATGCTCCCAGTAGTAAAGAGACCAGACACCTGCCCTTCTGATGCTCCCCGTAGTAAAGATACCAGACACCTGCCCTTCTGATGCTCCCCGTAGTAAAGATACCAGACACCTGCCCTTCTGATGCTCCCAGTAGTAAAGAGACCAGACACCTGCTCTTCTGATGCTCCCAGTAGTAAAGAGACCAGACACCTGCCCTTCTGATGAGCCCAGTAGTAAAGAGACCAGACACCTGCCCTTCTGATGCTCCCAGTAGTAAAGAGACCAGACACCTGCCCTTCTGATGCTATCAGTAAAGCGGGAGGAGACTGTCAGCAGTGCTCTTGTTTCTCTGGAAGCTGGTGAAGATACCGAGGTCGGTACAGATGGTGCACTTGCAATTGCGCCAGTTCAAGTAAAGCTGGAAAATGGAAGCAAGTCTGTGTTAACCAATGCATTTGTTGATTCTGGTAGTTTAGCAACATTTTGTACTGAGAGACTCATGATGCAGCTGAAAGCTAAAGGCAGTGAGACTGATATTCTGCAACACAATGAGGCATTAGAGTCCTACCAAGAGCTTTGAGATATCTGGGTTAGAGATTGGCAAAGTGGAAGGAGACATTTCTTGCTCTATCAAAGCAAATTCTACGAGCTCTGCAAGCTAAAGTGCGGATGGGACGAAGTCATCCCAAAGAACACTCTATTTCATGGAAGAAATGGCTCTGAGCTGGACCAGCTGTCCAGTTTCCAGATTGACAGGTGTATGATGCCTGAGAACTTTGGTCAAGTCAAGACGGCAAAGCTGCATCACTTCGGTGACGCAAGAGAACAAGGTTATGGCACGGCAAGTTACCTTGGGTTCACAAACAGTATGGAAAAGGTCCACATCCCATTCATACTGGGGAGATCAAGAGTGACTCCACTCAAGCAGATGATCCCCAGAATGGAACTTGATGCAGCAACATTGTAGATGCCAGTGGACAGGATGTTAAGGTTGGAGCTCCAGACTGAACTTGAGGAGTCAACTTTCTGGACAGACAACCAGTCTGTGCTAAAATACATCCGCAATGATACCAAGAGATTCCATACCTTTGTGGCTAATAGGGTTGCTATGATCCGTGACCTGTCGAAAGCAACACAGTGGAGATATTTGAACTCCCAACACAACCCAGCCGACGATGTCTCGAGGGTTACATGCTGAAACATTCCTGAACTCAAAGAGATGACTCAAAGGACCAGAATTCCTGAAGAAACTAGAAACACAATGGCAGAAAGTCCCCGAGGAGCTTGGCTCCATCCCTCTGGATGATCTGGTTGAGAAAGGACATCTTATTCCACATCCATGAGCAGGTTCGCCACTCTGGGAGAGGTCACATGCTTTCCATACTTCACCAGCAATATTGGATACCCTGTGCCAAACTCTTAGCAAGGAAGATCCTTAAGAGCTGTGTCTTCTGCAGGCGATGTAAGCTAGAGCTGGAGAACAGAAGATGGCCGACCTTCCACAAGATCAGGTGTCACCTGATTTGCTGCCATTCACCCATGTGGGCATAGATTACTTCAGCCCCATAGAGGTGAAGTGAGGCCACGTTCATGTGAAATGATATGGTGGGATCTTTACTTGCCTTGTGAGTTGAACTGTCCATCTAGAAGTTGCTAGTTATCTGGATACTGATTCCTGCATCAATGCCCTGCGCAGGTTCATCTGTCGAAGGGGCTCAGTAATAAGTGTCAGAACAGACATTGGCACCAACTTTGTTGGAACACACAGAGAGCTAGGAGAAGCTCTGAAAGAGCTGGAACACAACAAGATTCAAATGAATTACTGAAGGATGGAGTAACATGGCCATTCAACCCTCGCTCTGGAGCCCACCATGGGGGGTTATAGGAGAGGTTGATCCCTCTGGAGCCCACCATGTGGGGTTATGGGAGAGGTTGATCCCTCTGGAGCCCACCATGGGGGTTTATGGGAGAGGTTGATCTGTCTGGAGGCCACCATGGGGGGTTATGGGAGAGGTTGATCTGTCTGGAGCCCACCATGGGGGTTTATGGGAGAGGTTGATCCATCTGGAGCCCACCATGGGGGGTTATGGGAGAGGATGAGCAGACTGGTGGAAAAAGATCCTCTATTCAGTCCCTAAAGAGCAAGTACTGGATGATGAGGCTTTGCAGAAGTTGAGGTGATCATGAACAACAGACCAATCACAACTGTAACAAATGACCATAATGATCTAGAACCCCTACCTGCTACCATCAGCTTCATCTGAAAAGTTTGCGCTGTTCTTTGAAGTACAGTGCACAGCGTTGTATGAGATTTTCAGTTTCTTGGCATTTTCTCACATGGAAAAGCCTTCATTTCTCAGAACAAGAATAGACTGACTTTTTCTCTGCATGCTTCTTTATTACTCTTATATCTAACAAAAAAAATGAATCTCCAATAAACTTAAAGAAGAAGAAGAAGAAGAACACATAAAATGACCTGTTTGTTTGTCTGGTCAAAAGACTCTACCACTCCCGTGTCTGATTGGAGAATATGTTTTTTGTGAGATATAAGAAGAATAAACCTTTTTTGTTGCACCATATCCCTGGATCTCATTGAATGTTTTGGCCGTTTGGGAACTTGGAATGTGGACTGTATGCGTCCGAAACAACCCCACTTCAGGCTTGGGAAGTGGTTCTGGTCAAGAGGAAGGAAGCCCCTACAATCATCATAAATATGGAAGAACTGTTCAGATTGTTTTGGCTGGGAAGCATGCAGACGCCTTAATTCAGCCTCCCATACTTACAGTCTTTACCCCCAGCCCTGTCCCCTACACACCCTAACCCAAACTCAGTCTTTACCCCCAGCCCTGTCCCCTACACACCCTAACCCAAACTCAGCCTTTACCCCCAGCCCTGTCCCCTGTCCCCTACACACCCTAACCCAAACTCAGTCTTTACCCCCAGCCCTGTCCCCTACACACCCTAACCCAAACTCAGTCTTTACCCCCAGCCCTGTCCCCTACACACCCTAACCCAAACTCAGTCTTTACCCCCAGCCCTGTCCCCCTGCACACCCTAACCCAAACTCAGTCTTTACCCCCAGCCCTGTCCCCTGTCCCCTACACACCTTAACCCAAACTCAGCCTATACCCCCAGCCCTGTCCCCTACACACCCTAACCCAAACTCAGCCTTTACCCCCAGCCTCCTATATGGTATGTCTGACGTTCTGACGTAAGTTCACTGCAGTTCCCAACATTGACCAGCAGGTGGTAATGATACTCTCTTCTCAGACAGTAAATGACCACCAGTCAGCTACATTTATTTTGTTAGGAGGGGATGGAAAAGCATTGAGACTGTTTGTCATGGAAGCAATTTCACTCATTTACTCATGTGAATGTGTCCAAAGAGATAAGAGAAGCTAATATTGATAGACACTGTTAAATCTTTACAGCTCAGGATAATATGACTATAATTAAAGATCATCACTACCATCTGCTGGCTGGATCGGTCTTCTGATTTTAATTGAAACAGTTTTTAGAACTTTAGAGATGATGAACTAAAATATGATAGAAGATATAACAGCATAAATTAGAGACAAGGTCACAAACCCTCTAATGTTGGTCACTAGTTAACAAGGTCACAAAACCTCTAATGTTGGTCACTAGTTAACAAGGTCACAAACCCTCTAATGTTGGTCTCTAGTTAACAAGGTCACAAACCCTATAATGTTGGTCACTAGTTAACAAGGTCACAAACCCTGAACCATTTATACATTTTACCAGACTCTCTGTAGTGAGTCTATTCCTTTTCAAACTTTTTTAGTAATTGAAACCACAACTCAGGCATTGCAAGCACTATGCTCTACCAACTGAGCTACATTATTCCATTCTGATTTTAACCCTAAACCACACTGCTAACCTTATGCCTAACATTAAACTAAGATCAGAAATGTACATTTCTGTTTTCATGACATGTTACGAAGGCCTGTAGACAATTTGGACTTTGTGACTGGGTTTTCTATTAACCAGAGAGGCTGGGGGGGGGGAGTTTACTCCAAATACCTGAGCAAAGGGGAAAGTTGTGTCTCAGTATAGGACTGAGGTGTAGATTGTTCTGTAAAAACGTGTAGATATGCACATATAGTCACTATTAGAGTTGTTATGAATTTAAATCAACTATTTTGAATGTGAAGTCGAGGACGTGAAGACCAGTAAAGGTAAGAGGAGATCTCAGTATATTTCACTTTCCAAACTAGACACAACAGTCCTGTTTTAAAACAATGAGGACTGGAGAAAGAGGAAGTGATGTTTGTATCTGTGTGATTGAGCAAAAGAGAGAATTTGATGAAAGGTAATGATGTAAATATGAATGTTTTCTCTTTTTATTGCAGTTAAAATGGCAGAGTCCAGAGTTCATAGTAAGTCACCATGCTATAATTAATGATTAACTTTTCTTTCATGTATCTGGGAGAACAGAACTAAACCAACTATTGAAAATGAAACGTGTTTGTGGTTTTATTTGTCTTTATGTGTAAATGTGTGTCTGGATGAAATGTGTTTGTAACATGAGGGGCGACAGGTAGACTAGTGGTTAGAGTGTTGAGCAGGTAACCGAAAGGTTGCTAGATTGAATCCCCGAGCTGACAAGGTAAACATCTGTTGTTCTGCCCCTGAACAAGGCAGTTATAACCCACTGTTCCTAGGCAGCAGGAACAAGGCAGTTATAACCCACTGTTCCTAGGCAGCAGGAACAAGGCAGTTATAACCCACTGTTCCTAGGCAGCAGGAACAAGGCAGTTATAACCCACTGTTCCTAGGCAGCAGGAACAAGGCAGTTATAACCCACTGTTCCTAGGCAGCAGGAACAAGGCAGTTATAACCCACTGTTCCTAGGCAGCAGGAACAAGGCAGTTATAACCCACTGTTCCTAGGCAGCAGGAACAAGGCAGTTATAACCCACTGTTCCTAGACAGCAGGGTTGGCTGTCATTCTAAAGTGCCTTGCTCAAGGGCATATCAACAAACATTTTCCTTGTTGCCTCAGGGATTCAAACCAGCGACGTTTTTTGTATTTATTTTATTTCACCTTTATTTAACCAGGTAGGCTAGTTGAGAACACCTTTATTTAACCAGGTAGGCTAGTTGAGAACACCTTTATTTAACCAGGTAGGCTAGTTGAGAACACCTTTATTTAACCAGGTAGGCTAGTTGAGAACACCTTTATTTAACCAGGTAGGCTAGTTGAGAACACCTTTATTTAACCAGGTAGGCTAGTTGAGAACACCTTTATTTAACCAGGTAGGCTAGTTGAGAACACCTTTATTTAACCAGGTAGGCTAGTTGAGAACACCTTTATTTAACCAGGTAGGCCAGTTGAGAACAAGATATACATTTTGTGCAAAAGGCATGAGGAGGTAGGTGAATAATATACAAATAATACAATTTAGCAGATTAACACTGGAGTGATAAATGATCAGATGGTCATGGACAGGTAGAGATATTGGTGTGCAAAAGAGCAGAAAAGTAAATAAATAGAAACAGTATGGGGATGAGGTAGGTAAAATTGGGTGGGCTATTTACCGATGGACTATGTACAGCTGCAGCGATCGGTTAGCTGCTCAGATAGCAGATGTTTGAAGTTGGTGAGGGAGATAAAAGTCTCAACTAGCTGAGTTTGTGTCTGTGAGAAACAGCTCTACTGCTCCACAGTGACCTCTCCCTCCAAACATCTCTTTATTATAGAACCCATTTAATCCAGTCTGACACAATATGGAAGAAAATCAACCTTTTGTACTTTACTGGCTCTAGAGAAGTTAAAGTTGTACATATAAACAAATAAGTTGTTCTCCTGAGTGGAGCAGCGATCTATGGTGCTGTGTCTCAGTGTGAGAGGTGTCTCTACAGTCTCTGGTTCAATTCCAGGCTGTATTACAACCGCCCATGATTGGGTGCCCCGTAGGTCAGAGCACAATTGGTCCAGCGTCGTCTGGGGTAGGCTGTCATTGTAAATAAGAATTTGTTCTGAACTGACTTGCCTCGTTACATAAATAAAATGTGTATCCAGAGCAATTAGGATTAAGTGCCTTGCTCAAGGGCATATCAACACATGTTTTCCTAGTTTCCTCAGGGATTCAACCCAGCGACGTTTCGGTTACTGGTCCAATGCTCTTAAGTGCTCAGCTACCTGACAAACATGTCTGACTAATGGAGAAATACAGAGCCTCTAATTTATTCTATATATTTAGTCATAACAGATCCTTTTCTTCAGTAGATTTAAGTTGAGTTCGGTTCAGAATTTACTTCTAAATGATGTTCCAGATGATTTACCATCATCCATTAACCTTCACTGAGGTTTAAATCAGAGATTTTTACTGTAAAACATAATATGTTGTTATTTCAGGGGGAATTGGCCATGTATAGACCCATAAAGTGAATTAGTATAATAAATGAGGCTTGGACACTGGGGTAGACCTGGTTAGTATGAATGTTGAGGCTTGGACACTGGGGTAGACCTGGTTAGTATGAATGTTGAGTCTTGGACACTGGGGTAGACCTGGTTAGTATGAATGTTGAGGCTTGTACACTGGGGTAGACCTGGTTAGTATGAATGTTGAGGCTTGGACACTGGGGTAGACCTGGTTTGTATGAATGTTGATGCTTGGACACTGGGGTAGACCTGGTTAGTATGAATGTTGAGTCTTGGACACTGGGGTAGACCTGGTTAGTATGAATGTTGAGGCTTGGACACTGGGGTAGACCTGGTTAGTATGAATGTTGAGGCTTGGACACTGGGGTAGACCTGGTTAGTATGAATGCTGAGGCTTGGACACTGGGGTAGACCTGGTTAGTATGAATGCTGAGTCTTGGACACTTGGGTAGACCTGGTTAGTATGAATGTTGAGGCTTGGACACTGGGGTAGACCTGGTTAGTATGAATGTTGATGCTTGGACACTGGGGTAGACCTGGTTAGTATGAATGTTGAGTCTTGGACACTGGGGTAGACCTGGTTAGTATGAATGTTGAGGCTTGGACACTGGGGTAGACCTTGTTAGTATGAATGTTGATGCTTGGACACTGGGGTAGACCTGGTTAGTATGAATGCTGAGTCTTGGACACTTGGGTAGACCTGGTTAGTATGAATGTTGAGGCTTGGACACTGGGGTAGACCTGGTTAGTATGAATGTTGAGGCTTGGACACTGGGGTAGACCTGGTTAGTATGAATGTTGAGGCTTGGACACTGGGGTAGACCTGGTTAGTATGAATGTTAGGGCTTGGACTTTGGGGTAGACCTGGTTAGTATGAATGTTGAGGTTGGACACTGGGGTAGACCTGGTTAGTATGAATGTTGAGGCTTGGACACTGGGGTAGACCTGGTTAGTATGAATGTTGAGGCTTAGACACTGGGGTAGAATCCATATAAAACTTAAGAAATTTTAGGTACTCACACAGAACTTTAAGGATCATCCACACAGGATTGGTCAGACGTCCACACAGAACATCAGAACATAAAAACGTTTGCCCACACAGAGTCAAACGTACCCCGCTCACACAGAACGGTCCGACAACTATTACCTAGTGATCCCATAACAAAATACTCACACAGAGTAATGCAGGGCATACCTGGCTAGCACATTTAAAATAATTGGAATTCACCACCTCTGAGGGTCACTTAGACAATCACACAGACGCACAGAATGAGGTCCTTCTTCCAATAGGGCTTCACCAAGTGTCATGTTTCACCTAGAATACACAGTCCCCTGGCCCCTCACCCCACAGACCACACCAATCCACACTGTGATCAATTCAGTGTCATGACAGCTCTTGGTCACTCGCAACCGGACAGTGGCAGAGTATCTTTTGAGTCCACAAACCCTCAGATTACTCTCCCCTGACTCGGCCCTGCTTACGCCGCCAAGGTGCCTTCCTTACAAAGGAATTCACGCTCAGAGTATACGTAACAGGCTTCAAACTTGACTTCAAATCTGTGTGTGGTTCGCTCACCTTTTCCTTTAAAAAAAACTCAGTTCGAGATGTGGTATCCACTCGGCTCACTTCCTCTCAGATCAAAGGTTGGTCCATCTCCTTCGTTCCCAAAGTGTGGTTTCCCTAAGATCCCAAGTTTAGGGGATCCCTCGTGCACGATTTATTTACCTAGATCGTCAGGAACGGCGACCGAGTGAAGATTCATATCCCCTCCTCGTCGCCAAATGTCGTGGAAATTTCCTGTAATTACCAAATCATGAGAGCAAACCACAAGTCAGATTTATCATAAAGTCCATCTTTAATTATATGAGCTCCATCACAACCCTGTGACTCTCAGATCAATTCAGTGTCTATGAATGAATTCTCTGAGAGTCCTTACACATTGCAACTGAGATCTTTTATAGCAAAGACACACATAGCCAGACAGCATTGGCTATAAATGTTACCTAAATCATTTTGATTCCGCCACGACAATAGATATTGAGGTTGAGGAATAGGGGTAAATATCTGTTCATGTTATTATAGACAGAGGACTCTGTCACAACTGTGACCAAGAATAAAACATACTTTTAAATAAATAAATAATCAAAATGGATGACATGTTAGGCTACTAGTGACATAAGATTAGCATAGTGGCATGTCTGGGAAAGATGTGGGAACAAATGGGATAATATCATTCTAGACTGTAGCATCACATTCTTCTATGACATATAGACTTTCCTTCAAATTAATCTGTCTGTCTGGGATTGTGGGGGTTGTATTTTAGAATTGACATGGTCCTGGTTGTTGTATGTCTGTTGTAGTTATTAATTCAGATGTGTTTATAAATGTACTGAGAGGATTTGTGTTCCTGACACAGATGATGTCATTAAACATGAAATGTTCTCTCTTTCTGAACAGATCAGTTTCAACTCACCTCAGAAGACTATGTGTGGGCTGATGTTGGTGAAGAGGTCACCCTCCCCTGTCACCTCTCACCTGACTACAGTGCTGTTGCCACAACGATCAGGTGGTTTAAAGAGACAGAGTGTATTTACCTGTATAAGAATGGCCAGGTGACAGAGAGGAGTGGCTATGAGGGCAGAGTGAGTCTGATCACCCAGGAGCTGAAGAGAGGCAACGTGTCTCTGAGGCTGAGAGACTTCAGGAGGTCAGATAGAGTTGTCCACATCTGTCAGGTCATCCATGGAGAACAGAAGGAGGAGGCTGCAGTGGGTTTATGGGAAAGAGAAGGTAAGTGTTCTAGAACTCCAGTAATGTTTCTAAACACCTAAACAACAACAATAACAACCAGTCTCTTTCCCTGTACAGAACACTTGTACACTTGCACTTGTACTTTCTCATGTAGGTAGGAGTTCATAGTAGGAGTTACAGATGAATAGACTAGATTCATTCTGAATATCAACTAGTTACAATATTACCATCACTCTGAGCTTTGAGCTGGTCCTAAAGCATTAGAACCATTCCAACATTACTGTCACGTCCCTTGATTGTCATTAGTAATGAATGTGATGAACACTCACACCCCTCTGATGAACATCACATCACTATGGTATTTGAGAGGATCATGTGACAGATGGTGATTTGAAGGTCATGATAATAACTAATACATTCTGTTTTACATGATCATTATTCATGACTATCCATCTTGGATAATGGATGATCAGTACCAGGTGAGTAATTACTTATTTGTCTGTTTTGTTAATTGACAACCAATAACACAAGACAAAGAACAGACCAGAGTGTTAATCTGATACTATAAAAACTACAGGCCTTGTGAACATGTATAGATGTTCTTCAAACTACTCTTAATTTTCATATCATAGATCTCCCACAAAATATCTGCCATAGAGGTCAACATTTCACAAAGTCCTCCCACAAATTTCTGCCATAGAGGTCAACATTTCACAAAGTCCTCCCACAAATTTCTGCCATAGAGGTCAACATTTCACAAAGTCCTCCCACAAATTTCTGCCATAGAGGTCAACATTTCACAAAGTCCTCCCACAAATTTCTGCCATAGAGGTCAACATTTCACAAAGTCCTCCCACAAATTTCTGCCATAGAGGTCAACATTTCACAAAGTCCTCCCACAAATTTCTGCCATAGAGGTCAACATTTCACAAAGTCCTCCCACAAATTTCTGCCATAGAGGTCAACATTTCAGAGGGGACACATTGAATTTGAATACGTTCAGTTGGACAACTCTCTTTTCCGTTCCGGTTCACATGGCCCTCCCACAATATACAGTTGAAATCGGAAGTTTACATATACTTATGGAGTCATTAAAACTCGTTTTTCAACCACTCCACAAATTTCTTGTTAACAAATTATAGTTTTGGCAAGTCGGTTAGAGCATCTACTTTGTCCAACAATTGTTTACAGACAGATTATTTAACTTATAATTCATGGTATCACAATTCCAGTGGGTCAGAAATGTACATACACTAAGTTGACTGTGCCTTTAAACAGCTTTGGAAATTCCAGAAAATGATGTCATGGCTTTTGAAGCTTCTGATAGGCTAATTGACATCATTTGTGTCAATTGGAGGTGTACCTGTGGATGTATGTCAAGGCCTACTGTCAAACTCAGTGCCTCTTTGCTTGACATCATGGGAAATCCAAAGAAATCAGCCAAGACCTCAGAGAAAAAATGGTTCATCCTTGGGAGCAATTTCCAAACGCCTGAAGGTCCCACGTTCATCTGTACAAACAATAATATGCAAGTATGAATACCATGGGACCAGGCAGCCGTCATACCGCTCAGGAAGGAGATGTGCTCTGTCTCCTAGAGATGAATGTACTTTGGTGCGAAAAGTGAAAATAAATCCCAGAACAACAGCAAAGGACCTTGTGAAGATGCAGGTGAAGAAAGAGGTACAAAATTATATATATCCACAGTAAAACCAGTCCTATATCAACATAACCTGAAAGGCCGCTCAGCAAGGAAGAAGCCACTGCTCCAAGACCACCATAGAAAAGCCAGAGTACGGTTTGCAACTGCACATGAGGACAAAGATCATACTTTTTTGGGGAAAAAAGTCTGGTCTGATTAAACAAAAATAGAACTGTTTAGCCATAATGACCATCGTTATGTTTGGAGGAAAAAGGGGGAGCCTTACATGCCGAAGAACACCATCCCAACCGTGAAGCACGGGGGTGGCAGCATCATGTTGTGGGGGTGCTTTGCTGCAGGAGGGACTGGTGCACTTCACAAAATAGATACATTTGTGGGCAGAACCGAAAAAGCGTGTGCGAGCAAAGGAGGCCTACAAACCTGACTCAGTTACACCAGCTCTGTCAGGAGGAATGGGCCAAAATTCACCCAACTTATTGTGGGAAGCTTGTGGAACTCTAACCAAAACGTTTGACCCAAGTTAAACAATCTAAAGGCAATGCACCCAAAAACGAATTGAGTGGTTGTAAACTTGACACACTGGGAATGTAATGAAAAAAATAAAAGCTGAAATAAATCAGTCTCTCCACTATTATTCTGATATTTCACATTCTTAAAATAAAGTGGTGATCCTATCTGACCTAAAACAGGGATTTTTTTACCAGGATTAAATGTCAGGATTTGTGAAAAACTGAGTTTAAATGTACTTGGCTAAGGTGTATGTAAACTTCCGACTTCAACTGTATATGCCATAGAGGTCAACATTTCACACACCAAAATTAAAATAGAATCAGCTTGAATTTATCTTGATGTCTTATTATGAAGCAGTCAGTCATTCTCAGACTGCTCACATAGTAGTGCTGCTTACATCCCTTTCCCTAGATGTACATTAGTAATGAATGTGATGAACAGTCATTCCAATATGATGTATGGTATTTCATTAAATTATGTAATGAGACAGAAATTCAATGAACAATAATAACTAATGCATTCTGTTTTACATGATCGTTATTCATGACTCTCCATATTGGATAATGGATGATCAGCAAGAAGTGAGTAATTACTTATTTGTCTGTTTTGTTTATTGACAACCAATAACACAAGACAAAGAACAGACCAGAGTGTCAATCTGATACTATAAAAATTACAGGCCTTGTGAACAGCAGTGTGTCTTCTTCAAGGCTAAAAATTAAATCAGTTTCTTTACATTTATCAATACTCTCCCCAAATGTTCTCAAGGTAGGTTGGATTAAGATGTATAGATGTTCTTCAAATTATCCAGAATTGTCATATCATAGATCTCCCACAAAATATCTGCCATAGAGGTCAACATTTCACACACCAAAATTAAAATAGAATCAGCTTGAATGCATGTCTTATTATGAAGCAGTCAGTCATTCTCAGACTGCTCACATAGTAGTGCTGCTTACATCCCTTTCCCTAGATGTACATTAGTAATGAATGTGATGAACAGTCATTCCAATATGATGTATGGTATTTCATTAAATTATGTAATGAGACTGAAATTCAATGAACAATAATAACTAATGCATTCTGTTTTACATGATCATTATTCATGATTCGCAATCTTGGATAATGGATGATCAGGATTAGGTGAGTAATTACTTATTTGTCTGTTTTGTTTATTGACAACCAATAACACAAGACAAAGAACAGACCAGAGTGTTAATCTGATACTATAAAAACTACAGGCCTTGTGAACAGCAGTGTGTCTTCTTCAAGGCTACAAATTAAATCAGTTTCTTTACATTTATCAAATATAGATGTTCTTCAAATTATCCAGAATGTTCATACCATATCCCTCCCACAATATACAGTGGGGAGAACAAGTATTTGATACACTGCCAATTTGACAGGTTTTCCTACTTACAGTGCACTTAGAGGTCTGTAATTTTTTATCATAGGTACACTTCAACTGTGAGAGACGGAATCTAAAACAAAAATCCAGAAAATCACATTGTATGTTTTTTAAGTAATTAATTTGCATTTTATTGCATGACATAAGTATTTGATAAATCAGAAAAGCAGAACTTAATATTTGGTACAGAAACCTTTGTTTGCAATTACAGAGATCATACGTTTCCTGTAGTTCTTGACCAGGTTTGCACACACTGCAGCAGGGATTTTTGCCCACTCCTCCATACACGCCTTCTCCAGATCCTTCAGGTTTCGGGGCTGTCGCTGGGCAATACGGACTTTCAGCTCCCTCCAAAGATTTTCTATTGCGTTCAGGTCTGGAGACTGGTTAGGCCACTCCAGGACCTTGAGATGCTTCTTACGGAGCCACTCCTTAGTTGCCCTGGCTGTGTGTTTCGGGTCATTGTCATGCTGGAAGACCCAGCCACGACCCATCTTCAATGCTTTTACAGAGGGAAGGAGGTTGTTGGCCAAGATCTCACGATACATGGCCCCATCCATCCTCCCCTCAATACGGTGCAGTCGTTCTGTCCCCTTTGCAGAGAAGCATCCCCAAAGAATGATGTTTCCACCTCCATGCTTCACGGTTGGGATGGTATTCTTGGGGTTGTACTCATCCTTCTTCTTCCTCCAAACACGGCGAGTTGAGTTTAGACCAAAAAGCTCTGTTTTTGTCTCATCAGACCACATGACCTACTCCCATTCCTCCTCTGGATCATCCAGATGGTCATTGGCAAACTTCAGACGGGCCTGGACATGCGCTGTCTTGAGCAGGGGGACCTTGCGTGCGCTGCAGGATTTTAATCCATGATGGCGTAGTGTGTTACTAATGGTTTTCTTTGAGACTGTGGTCCCAGCTCTCTTCAGGTCATTGACCAGGTCCTGCCGTGTAGTTCTGTGCTGATCCCTCTCCTTCCTCATGATCATTGATGCCCCACGAGGTGAGATCTTGCATGGAGCCCCAGACCGAGGGTGATTGACCGTCATCTTGAACTTCTTCCATTTTATAATAATTGCGCCAACAGTTGTTGCCTTCTCACCAAGCTGCTTGCCTATTGTCATGTAGCCCATCCCAGCCTTGTGCAGGTCTATAATTTTATCCCTGATGTCCTTACACAGCTCCCTGGTCTTGGCCATTGTGGAGAGGTTGGAGTCTGTTTGATTGAGTGTGTGGACAGGTGTCTTTTATGCAGGTAACAAGTTCAAACAGGTGCAGTTAATACAGGTAATGAGTGGAGAACAGGGGGGCTTCTTAAAGAAAAACTAACAGGTCTGCGAGAACCAGAAATCTTACTGGTTGGTAGGTGATCAAATACTTATGTCATGCAATAAAATGCAAATTAATTACTTAAAAATCATACAATGTGATTTTCTGGATTTACAGACCTCTACATGCTTTGTAAGTCGGAAAACCTGCAAAATCGGCAGTGTATCAAATACTTGTTCTCCCCACTGTATCTGCCATGGAGGTCAACATTTCAGAGGGGTTGAGTTAAATGCTGAAGACACATCTCAGTTGAATACATTGAGTTAGACAACTGACTAGGTATCCCCCTTTCCTTTCCCTTTCACATAGTCCTCCCACTATATATCTGCCAATAAGGTCAATATTTCACATAGTCCTCCCAAAATATATCTGCCATGAAGGTCAACATTTCACACTCAAAAAATTAATGTGGAATCAGCTTGAATTCAGTTTGATGTCCTAGTGTGAATCATTCTGTGATGTTTAGACTGTTCCAATAGTAGCACTGCTTACATCCCTTTCCCTAGATGTACATTAGTAATGAATGTGATGACCAGTCATATCAATATGATGTATGGTATTTGGTTGAATAATGTAATGTGACTGAAATAGGATTGAATGTAACTGTAATAACTCATACACTGTGTTACACATGATCAATATTCATTCCTCTCCATCTTGGATAATGGCTGATCAGGAGCAATACCATAAACCTCCAACAATATATCTGCCATAGGGGTCAACATTTAAACACCAAAATTAGGCCTTGTGAACAGCAGTGTGTCTTCTTCAAGGCTACAAATTAAATCAGTTTCTTTACATTTATCAATACTCTCCCCAAATGTTCTCAAGGTAGGTTGGATTAAGATGTCATATGTTCTTCACATTCTACTGAATGTATATTCCATAGAACCCTGCCTCCTGACACAATATCCTGTATCTGACATAGAGCCCAATGCTGGTAATCACAAACAATGAAAATAATAATTTGATCAGAGAAAGGCCAATAACAAAACAACATTATTTATGAAGTTAACCAGATCTCATTGGTGCCCACAGTCCCTACATGAGGGAGGCTTGAGTGACAGGAGAAATCTGATTGGTCCTGTTTGTTCTGTATATAGTGATGTCGTCTACCACACAGAACTCACCTCTCTGTTTTACACCATAGTCTCAGGTTCACGGTATTTACAACGTGAGACCCAGGAGAACAAGCTGAAGAGGGAGGCATCAGCTGGTGAGCTTGGTAAGTATGAGAGAGTCTGGAGGAGAGAGGAATGAGTCAGGGAACATGAGTGATGTCATTCAGTTTTTCAGACTTGTTTATTTATAATGTATGAAATAGTCAATAGACCAGTTGATGATTGGTTCAGCTCAGATAACTGTTGACTGTAGGAAATAATAAAATATTGTACCACCTCCATCAAATGTTAATGTCCTTATCGGCAAACTATTGAATTAATTAATAAATGACTTATTCAAACAATGATAGAACACGCCAATAGCATCTCGCTAGGTCATGCCTGGCCCTGCCCACCTGGCCCTGCCCACCTGGCCCTGCCCACCTCCTTGCTTGTTATGACTCACATTGGAAACGACACTCCGTGTTCTACGGAATGACGTTAGAGTCTTTGCCAAATAAGCTTCTTGACCAATCAGGACGTGAATATGACACCACTTCTTAGGCCACGTCTTAGGTCACACAGTACCTGTGTGCATTTTGGGGTATATTGATGAGACCGAATGGGCAGCAATGGGATGTCCATAGGCTGCCGAAACAGTCATTACTATTTCTCTCTATAGCTGGAACAGGGAGCTGGCTGGATGAAGTGGGCCCCCTGGGTTGCCCCAGCCCGTGCAGGGAGCTGGCTGAATTTAGTGGCGCCCCCTGGTGGCCCTCATTGGGCCCTCTCCCCTCTTCTCCTTGGTGCAGGGAGCTGGCTGGATGAAGTGGCTACGACAGGGGTCAGACCTCCTGTCCAGGGGTCGGCTCGGCTCCCTGGGTCGGCCCCAGCCCCCTCTGGGTGAATTTGGTAGCACCCCCTGGTGGCCACGGGCAGGGGCCTCGCTTTGGTGGTCGGCCCCCCCTCCCTGGGCTTGTCCATCCCTCTCTGGCCGTCTTCCCACTCTCTTCCTGGTGAAGAGAGCAGGGTGGATTTAGTGGCGCCGCCTAGGGGGTCGAGGGAAGAGGGTCAGCCCCAGCCCTCTCTGGCCCTTTCCCCCATCTCCCTGGTGCAGGGAGCTGGCTGGATGTAGTGGCACCCCCTGTTGGCCGTCGGTGGGGGTCAGCCCCCCTCTCCGTGTGTTGGCCCCCCTCTCCCTGGCTTGGCCCCATCCCTCTCTGGCCCTCTGTAGGGAGCTAGGTGGTTGTAGAGGCGCCCTCTGGTGGCCTCTCCCCTCATCTCCCTGGTGTAGGGAGCTGGCTGGATGTACTGGTGCCTCCTGGTGGCCGTGGGCGGAGGTAGGCACCTACGGGCCCCCCTCCCTGATTCATCCTCATCCCTCTCCGGCCCCTCCCCCCATATCCCTGGGGAAGGGAGCTGGCAGGATTGGGCCCCATGCCCAGGGGCCGGTCCACCCAGTCTCTGGAGCGAGACACTAGACAGGGTCTCAGAGTCTCTAGAGCATTAATATCCCCTGTAAAAGCACACTGGACAGGTGTAATGAAGGCATGTAAAAATGACCATAACAAGCATTCTAATCACCTGTAAATGAACACTGAACAGGTGTAATGGGGAATATACATGGCTGTGACTATAACCGAAGATAATTCTCTTGGGAGGTAATACGGTCGGCATTTCATCGTGAGATATTTATTCTAAGGCGGGTGAAAGAAAGGACTTGAGTTATTTTATGTTTTCACAATCACACCATGTGTCGTTAATCATGAAACATACTACCCCGCCCTTCTTCTTCCCAGCTGTATGTAATAACACACTAAAATGTCTGGCTAACAATGTAAGAAATAACACTGGAATGTTGCCTCGGGGCTAGAATCACTTCCTCCCTCTCTATCGGTGCCATTTTATATATTGACTACGTCCCTCCTGGCTCGTTCATTAATATCTTAATCTAAATGACGGATTGTCTCTTATCCACTTGTTGTCCCATTATGCCATAGTTTGTCCATCTCAATTAACAGTAGAAACCACATTTGTTTAAGCAAGTCATCCATATCAGCTATGTTTTTTAAAAGCAGTAAATGAGGCTGAATGAACTGTTTCACTGAATGGGGCTCAATGAGAAATAGTTCATGACAAATCACCAGTAACCTTCTAAGACGACATGGTAATATTGTCTAGATAGAGAACGACAGATCAGCTGTAAACAAGCAGGGCAGGTGGTAATACAGGCAATTAACTTAAAAACAAACGGTTGAAATCAAATGCAACTTTAAATATCTCCCTGTAAAACATAATATCTAGCATCACCTGTATATTTTGTACTCAAAATAAAAAACATGATAAAATAAATCTATAACATTTACATTGAATTCAGTTGCAGAAAAGCCACCTATTGTAGTGATTTGCTGCTATACTGAACATCTACAGCTGGGTCAGAACATACTGGTTTGGGTTTGAGGATGAACAGGGTAAAACACTGTTGCCAGGGGCTACCACATGACACAGCATTGTGCAGAATGTCACAGTAGAAACTTGTTGAAAATAGTCAAACTGAGACTAAATTTAAAGATAATTGACCCCCCAAAATATATGGTTTCTGATGACTTCTGTGAAAAGTAAAGTCTTGATTAACTTAAGGTGCTGACATGGATACTGTCTGTAAGATACTGTCTGTAAGATACTGTCTGTAAGATACTGTCTGTAAGATACTGTCTGTAAGATACTGTCTGTAAGATACTGTCTGTAAGATACTGTCTGTAAGATACTGTCTGTAAGATACTGTCTGTAAGATACTGTCTGTAAGATACTGTCTGTAAGATACTGTCTGTAAGTACCCAGATTGTAATGGTTTTAAATAAGATACTGTGGCTTTGATAAACAGAGAGGTTGTCTTCCCTCTGGAAAGGGGACTGTGACTGTTACAGAAGCAAAGCAATACTTCCATCCAGAGGACTAGGGAGGAATTTGACAGTGAACCAGAAATACCAAAGCCAAATTATAGACATTGGGTATAAAATACAATCTTTCATATTGCATTTCAAAACATCCTAAACCTTTTTACAATCAGTTAACACTAGTATTATTGGTTTCGGTTCTCCTCTCTAACACTGTGAGTGTTCCTCTTGCAGTGTGTGATATGAACCCAGGTAGCTCTTTCAGCTATTCTCACCGCGAAGGCTGTCACCAGGAGTACTTGGTATGGCCCCTCCCGTCTATTCTCCTCAGGGACTGGATTGAGTAAATCACCTTCTCCTGTAATTCACCTGTAGTGCATAAAATATTGGACATACAGGTTTGGTTATCAAACATTTTCTCATTTGTTCTATCTGATTATATCTTTACCTCTCCAGGGTACGTGGGACGCTAGCGTCCCATCTGGCCAACAACCAGTGAGATTGCAGAGCGCCAAATTCAATTACAGAAATGCTCATTATAAAAATTCAGAAAACAAACCATATTTTACATAGGTTTAAAGATTAACTTCTTGCTAAACCAACCACAGTGTCATATTTATAAAATGCTTTTCTGCGAAAGCATACCTAGCCCAGAACATACCTAGCCCAGAACATACCTAGCCCAGAACATAGCCCAGTTGACAAATTATTACAAACAGTAACCAGCCAAGCAGAAGTGTTACAAAACTCAGAAATAGAGATAAAATGAATCTTACCTTACCTTTGATGATCTTCATATGGTGGCAATCAGAAGACATTAATTTAGTCAGTAAATGTTCCTTTTGTTCGATGTATTCTCTTTATATCCAAAAACCTCCGTTTTGTTAGCGCGTTTTCTTCAGTAATCCACAGGCTCAAACAATCAGACAAAAAATCCAAAGTGTATCTGTAAAGTTCATAGAAACATGTCAAACGATGTTTATATTCAATCCTCGGGTTGTTTTTTTAGCCTAAATGATCTATAATATTTCAACCCGGACAATAACGGCGTCAATATAAAAGGTAAACAAGAAATGCACATGCGCATGAAAAAAACTCTGCGACACGTTAGGGTCCTCTCGTTCAGACTGGTCTTACTCCCTCATTTATAAGAAGACTGTTCTAGTGGAAGGCATAGGAACTGCAAATTGAGTCCTATGTCAATGGATACAGTAATGGCATTGAATAGAAAACTACAAAAACAACAAAAACAACAACTTCCTGAATGGATTTCTCTCAGGTTGTCTGTCGCCTGCTAAATCAGTGCTGTTATACTCACAGACACTGTTTTAACACTTTTGGAAACTTTAGAGTGTTGTCTATCCAAATCTACCAGTTATATGCATATCATATCTTCTGGGCCTGAGTAGCAGGCCGTTTAATTTGGGCATGCTTTTCATCCCAAATTCCGAATGCTGCCCCCTACCTTAGAGAGGTTAACTTCTATGCCTACTTGTTAGCTAGAATTTGTTTTATTTATTTTTTAGTTTATTATCCAATAGGCCACATCCTATCCTAGACCACAACTTAGCCATCCCCCTTTGATACCTGGCTCTGCCCAGGTAACAACCTTGCCTACTCTAAACAAGGATTTCTCCTCTGTGGTTCAAACTATAATTATGTCCAAGAGCTATAAACTCCATTATAATTATTTTACCTTAAAACCAGTACCACAAATGACCACAAATTCATTATCCAAATGGCCCTCCCCTGAGGCTGATCAGACCACAAGGGAAAGCCATGATAGAGGTCAAAGGTTATCCCACTCTTTTACAGTCATAGTCCATACCATATTAGACATATTAAAGAACCCTTTATCTAAAGAATTCACTTGTTTAATTAAAACTCAGAAAATAAAACTCCTAATATTCCATATGTGAGTGTAGCCCTTTAAGATTTCTTGTCTCTGGGAAACATGGAAATCCCCTTAAACCCAAACGTTTACTACAAACAAAACCTAATAGTTATGATAATACTATTGTACTCCCTCATCGTTCGTTTAAAATTTCATCAATGTTTCATGTAACTCATTTCAGTCTTTCTCCAAATAGTCTCCTCAAAATGCTTGATAGGAACACCCTGCCATTAGATACCCACAACTGTGATTAGCGTGCACTGTCCCTTTAAAATGAACTAACCCACAATCCACTCTGCGGACCTTTCATTGTTCCCTGTAATGAAAACAGATTATAATGTTAGTATACCTTAACTTCCTGTTAAATGTCACTGGTGTTACCTGAACAATCAAACCAAAATCCATAACCGGGAACTATCACAAACTTTCACAATTCAACTATACAGACCTCCCTCTCTTATAGCCAAATATAGCCCAGTGAACGCCACCAATCAGTGATGGCCACCTAGCAATTTTGTTGCTAGTTTTAGCATCTTTTCAGACTACCCTGACAATATTCAGCTACTTTTAAAAAAGTATTTGGAACTTTGAGTCACTTCACTGAAAAGTGACTCAAAGCTATAATGCACGCATTTTCCCTCTAAATGACACAAACCATTTTCTCTGTCACCCTCAGTCACAACATCATTGCCTGGCGGCAAAAGTGCATTGCGAGTGATGTCAGCAACAGGCGCTCAGCCTGTGCCCAAGCCGCAGCAACTTTCAACGAGTTGCAAATCATTGTTGGCTAACTGCAGCAGCAGTGGTACGGATCCGATAAACCAAACCCAATTTATCACAAATGTTGGATCTTGAATAGAATTTACAACATCAGTCAACATCTCTCAATCACAATTGTGCTGCCAGAAGTACAGAAAAGAGTGTACCTGAACAACGGTCAAATCAATTTGAGTAATGTTATTGTGTATTCAACGTAATGACGCAGTTTTACGTTATCATGCAACAGTTCAACCTACATCTTGGCAAAACCCCCTATTTTTTTCGTAAAAGTAAAATCAAACTTTCTCCAAAATGTAAACGTACCATGTACTTCGCAAAATTTCTAAGAACATTTCGATGGGCACAACTCTATCGTAATTGTCTCTTCGTTATTATTCAGAATTCATTAGATTTAGGTACGTAACTGTCTCTCAATGATACAGTAATTTAAATACGACTCAATTCTCAATACATTATTCCAGCAGATCATTTAGGCAACAGACACCGTCTTCCATCAAAATTCCCTTCGCTATTATTTTGAATGAATTAATCACTCAATTTAACCTAAACAATCTATTAAAAAAGTTCAATTTATATCTTATACAAACACTAGCGACCGTATCTTTCTAGGCAAAACATACAAATTGTTTAATTACAATCAAAAACTCTGATTTTAGTCAGAGCATTTACCAGGAACCAAACCTGGACCTCCCACATGGCAGGTGAGAATTCTACCACTGAACCACCATCACCACTTGAATGACAGCGTTTCCCCGCCAACAACCATATTATTATAATTGTCTGTCGTTGCAAACTCCGGCACCAAGACAATTCTCCGAAAATAGTCCTAATTCAAAATGTCCAAGTTCTTCCCCAGCGAGGATTCTCCTTACTCTTTCTCTCTCGTTTTTCTCTGTATGTACAGCCCACTGTAAAACCATCGCTGCCCCCTGGGGGTCCCCTTTTCCTTTTACATATATAATCATATACAATCCTTTTTCTGTCTCATCTTCTTCTATGTTCTTTTCTACCTCTATCCAATTACTATAGTTATGTTCTACAGTATATTTTTACAATCTAGGTGTATGTATTTATATGATCTATGTATGTGCTGTTTACCGTTACCTAGTTACAATCTATGTGTATGGATTTATATGATTTTCTCCTTTCTGGAAACTTTATCTATAGCGTTGATTGTCGTTCGGATATTAGGTTTTACCTATACAACTATAAGCCATTACCCAGGGGTCGTGAATCCCTAGTTAACCTCTTATTTTGGGTTGTGTCGGAGGATTTTTAAAGTACACCAATATCTCGTATCTCCCTTCACTACTTTAGGCTTCCCTCTCTTCCTTTTTGGACACTATCTCTTTCAGTATTGAAGTGCAGTTATCTTGTTCGCATAGAATTACCTTTCTTTCTCACCAAGCCTAGTTTATATCCTCACCTATTTTAATATATCTACCGCTACTTTTCATAGTCAGACTCATATACAGATAGACTACTTAGGTTAGGACTTTATTTAGGTATGTTTTTTGAATTAATGGCTGTCCTATTTGTACAACACGACCGTACTATCTATCAACACCTATTTAGTGTCCCCGCTTAATCTCTGGCGAACGGGTCTCTGTTATTAAGATTAGTTTTATTTATGGTAGCGCACCTTACCTCAGGTCATCGCGGACCTGCTACAACTGTGTACATTGGTCCTACAAAACCCTGTTTATCTGTTTGGAATAATGAAGCTCCTATCATTGATCAATTCTAAACATTTTTAGAACATCAAATCAAAGATAACTTAAATCATTCCCCCCAAATTCGAGAATAAAGACTATTTACCGTCGTCTTGTAGACTGGAAAAAAGCAATGCCGGTTGGACTCTAGTCACCGTTCCTGTCAACCTGGGGTATTTACCGGCCTGTTATAGAGCCCCAATTTCAGGGGACAGGACTTTGTTCTACGGGACCGCGGCCCGCCCGTGCATGGTTCTCGGCTTGTTTCCTTCGGATGACAGGGACAGATATTTAAGTCCGGCTTCGAAGGACCAATTGTTAAAGGGATATCACAATTCCTATATGTGTTCATTAACCAATTCGATTAAAATCATTATTTCTGTTTCTAGGAATTTGTAAGATCCTTATTTGCATGAAATAGACAGAGACCAGTCTATCACAATTAGTCAATAGTATTTATTCTCGGAGCGCGCTGCCCATAGAACCATGTACAACAGCTTATATATCACATATGACGTCATTGGTTATAAAATGTATCGCCTCCTCTCGACCAGGACAAAACAGGTTCAAAAGTTCATTCCAACTTACTAGCGCACATACATGACACACAATATATCTGGACTATCTCCTGAAGTCTCACCATAGTATATTACTACTTAGCAGACAGTTCCAGATACGGAAAACCTGGAGGGGCTCTCACTGTCTTATTTAATCACCACAGAGTTATAGCTGAGTGGGTTCAAACATAGGTTAATGATCCCCTTTGCTTACTTCAAACACACACAACACATTCCTCTCCAAACTAGTTGGAATGGTGTTTATTATGTTTAATTACTCCTTGTTCATGCTACATAACCTCTAATCCCTAATGGTTAAGTTTCTGAGTAGATTATTTAATCATTCATGTTAAACTTTTGATAAAATCTCTTAAGTAGCTAGGTCACGAAAATCAGAAAAGCTTCGGATGTTTTCACTCCCAGTTACACAACAAATGTTCCTTTTGTTCCATAAAGATGATTTTTATATCCAAAATACAGGCGTTTCTTTGTCGCGTTATGTTCAGAAATCCACAGGAAAGAGCGGTCACCACAACGCAGACATATATTCCAAATAATATCTATAATGTCCACAGAAACATGTCAAACGTTTATAATCAATCTTCAGGTAGTTTTTAAAATAAAATGTGATAATATATCAACCGAGTGAGTAGCTTTTTCCATAACAGCGGGAGGAACAATGGCGGCTTTACTCAGTTGCACAAACCTCACTCTGAGAGCCCCCACCTCTCCACTTACGCAATGTGATCCTTCACGCTCATTTGTCAAAATAAAAGCCTGAAACTATGTATAAAGACTGTTGACACCTTAGGGAAGCCAAATAAAAAAGGAATCTGGTTGATATCGCTTTAATGGAGGATAGGCATGCATAGGAACAAAGAGGTTTCAAAATAAGAGCCACTTCCTGATTGGATTTTCCTCGCCTGCAATATCAGTTCTGTTTTACTCACAGACAATATTTGTACAGTTTTGGAAACTTTAGAGTGTTTTCTATCCTAATCTGACAATTATATGCATATCTAGTTTCTGGGGTTGAGAAATAGGCAGTTTCAAAATGGGTACGTTTTAAAGCCAAAAACAAAAATACTGCCCCCTACACTCAACAAGTTAACAACTAGACTACATCTCTTAACAAAAATATACAACAAATAAAAAATAAAAAAAATATGTCTAAATGCTATTTTTTGAATGTCGTGGGTTTGAGGGAGATCGTTAATCCCATTTTTAAAACTGTCCAAAACAATTTTTAAAAAAAATCACTAAATATTGTTGTTAGAGCCGATGTGGACATATTTGTATAAAAGACAGAACATACAGAACTCCATGTACGTGTGTGTAAATATATGAAATATGAATGTATATGATTAAATATCAGGTACCTTGATGATTTATATTGACCTCATTGACTTATATTCCTTTGTTATAAGTGTACCTTAGTTTTTAACTCCTCCTCTTGACCATTCATTGTACTGTGGTCAGTGTGTTAGTGACAGGATAAAGACAGGAAGTTGGGCCTTCGGGGGAGGGGGAGTCCTAGCTAGACACGGGAGTGGTATAGTCTTTTAACCAGACAACAAACAGGTCATATTATGTATTTTTCACGTAAAGTAATCTATGCTTTAAGTTGATCGGAGAATATGTTTTTTGTGAGATATAATAAGAATAAACCTTTTTGTTGCACCATATCCCTGGATCTCATTGAATGTTTTGGCCGTTTGGGAACTTGGAATGTGGACTGTATGCGTCCGAAACAACCCCACTTCAGGCTTGGGAAGTGGTTCTGGTCAAGAGGAAGGAAGCCCCTACAATCATCAAAATTAAGGAAGAACTCTTCAGATTGTTTTGGCTGGGAAGCATGCAGACGCCTTAACTCAGCCTCCCATACTTACAGTCTTTACCCCCAGCCCTGTCCCCTACACACCCTAACCCAAACTCAGTCTTTACCCCCAGCCCTGTCCCCTGCACACCCTAACCCAAACTCAGCCTTTACCCCCAGCCCTGTCCCCTACACACCCTAACCCAAACTCAGTCTTTACCCCCAGGCCTGTCCCCTACACACCCTAACCCAAACTCAGTCTTTACCCCCAGCCCTGTCCCCTGTCCCCTGTCCCCTACACACCCTAACCCAAACTCAGTCTTTACCCCCAGCCCTGTCCCCTACACACCCTAACCCAAACTCAGCCTTTACCTCCAGCCCTGTCCCCTAAACACCCTAACCCAAACTCAGCCTTTACCGTCAGCCCTGTCCCCTGTCCCCTACACACCCTAACCCAAACGCAGTTCCCAACATTGACCAGCATGTGGTAATGATACTCTCTTCTCAGACAGTAAATGACCACCAGTCAGCTACATTTCTTTCGTTAGGAGGGGATGGAAAAGCATTGAGACTATTTGTCATGGAAGCAATTTCACTCATTTACTCATGTGAATGTGTCCAAAGAGATAAGAGAAGCTAATATTGATAGTCACTGTTAAATCTTTACAGCTCAGGATAATATGACTATAATTAAAGACCATCACTACCATCTGCTGGCTGGATCGGTCTTCTGATTAGAATGGAAACAGTTTTCAGAACTTCAGAGATGATGAACTAAAATATGATGATTGAAGACGGCACCATGCTGCATAAACTCTCTAATGTTGGTCTCAAGTTAACAAGGTCACAAACCCTCTAATGTTGGTCTCTAGTTAACAAGGTCACAAAACCTCTAATGTTGGTCTCTAGTTAACAAGGTCACAAACCCTCTAATGTTGGTCTCTAGTTAACAAGGTCACAAAACCTCTAATGTTGGTCTCTAGTTAACAAGGTCACAAACCCTCTAATGTTGGTCTCTAGTTAACAAGGTCACAAAACCTATAATGTTGGTCTCTAGTTAACAAGGTCACAAACCCTCTAATGTTGGTCACTAGTTAACAAGGTCACAAACCCTCTAATGTTGGTCACTAGTTAACAAGGTCACAAACCCCGAAACATTTTTACATTTTACCAGACTCTCTGTAGTGAGTATTCATTTTCATACTTTTTTAGTAATTGAAACCACAACTCTGGCATTGCAAGCACTATGCTCTACCAACTGAGCTACATTCTAAATTCTGATTTTAACCCTAACCCACATTGGTAACCTTATGCCTAACATTAAACTAAGATCAGAAATGTACATTTCTGTTTTCATGACATTTTATGATAGGCCTGTAGACAATTTAGACTTTGTGACTGGGTTTTCTAATAACTAGAGGCTGTGGGGAAGCGTTTACTCCAAGTGCCTGAGCAAATGGGAAAGTTGTGTCTCAGTATAGGACTGAGGTGTAGATTGTTCTGTAAAAACGTGTAGATATGCACATATAGTGACTATTAGAGTGGTTATGGATTTAAATCAACTATTTTGAATGTGAAGTGGAGGACGTGAAGACCAGTAAAGGTAAGAGGAGATCTCAGTATATTTCACTTTCCAAACTAGACACAACAGTCCTGTTTTAAAACAATGAGGACTGGAGACAGAGGAAGGGATGTTTGTATCTGTGTGATTGAGCAAAAGAGAGAATTTGATGAATGGTAATGATGTAAATATGAATGTTTTCTCTTTTTATTGCAGTTAAAATGGCAGAGTCCAGAGTTCATAGTAAGTCACCATGCTATAATTAATGATTAACTTTTCTTTCATGTATCTGGGAGAACAGAACTAAACCAACTATTGAAAATGAAATGTGTTTGTGGTTTTATTTGTCTTTATGTGTAAATGTGTGTCTGGATGAAATGTGTTTGTAACATGAGGAGTTGTAGCTGAGTTTGTGTCTGTGAGAAACAGCTCTACTGCTCCACAGTGACCTCTCCCTCCAAACATCTCTTTATTATAGAACCCATTTAATCCAGTCTGACACAATATGGAAGAAAATCAACCTTTTGTACTTTACTGGCTCTAGAGAAGTTAAAGTTGTACATATCAACAAATAAGTTGGGCTCCTGAGTGGAGCAGCAGTCTGTGGTGCTGTGTCTCAGTGTGAGAGGTGTCTCTACAGACTTCAATTCCAGGCTGTATCACATGATTGGGAGTGGCATAGGGCAGAGCACAATTGGTCCAGTGTTGTCTGGGTGTCATTGTAAATAAGAATTTGTTCTGAACTGACTTGCCTCGTGAAATAAATATATATCCAGAGCAATTAGGATTCAGTGCCTTGCTCAAGGGCATATCAACACATGTTATCCTAGTTTCCTCAGGGATTCAACCCAGCAACGTTTGGGTTACTGGTCCAATGCTCTTAAGTGCTCAGCTTCCTGACAAACAAGTCTGTCTAATGGGATAATACAGAGCCTCTCATTTATTCATATTTTATAATTTATTTTAAACGCCTGTATCTGTACTTGATTGTATAGGTTTGAGGGTATTGGCATGTGGGGATTAGGGCATGGGGGTAACAGGACTGGGGTGTGTGGGTCATTGAGTTTAGGTGTGTGGGTAAGTGGGCTGAGGTATATAGATATTGAGGTTGAGGAATAGGGGTAACAGGACTGGGGTGTGTGGGTCATTGAGTTTAGGTGTGTGGGTAAGTGGGCTGAGGTATATAGATATTGAGGTTGAGGAATAGGGGTAAATATCTGTTCATGTTATTATAGACAGAGCACTCTGTCACAACTGTGACCAAGAATAAAACATACTTTTAAATAAATAAATAATCAAAATGGATGACATGTTAGGCTACTAGTGGCATAAGATTAGCATAGTGGCATGTCTGGGAAAGATGTGGGAACAAATGGGATAATATCATTCTAGATTGTAGCATCACATTCTTCTATGACATATAGACTTTCCTTCAAATGAATCTGTCTGTCTGGGATTGTGGGGGTTGTAGTTTAGAATTGACATGGTCCTGGTTGTTGTATGTCTGTTGTAGTTATTAATTCAGATGTGTTTATAAATGTACTGAGAGGATTTGTGTTCCTGACACAGATGATGTCATTAAACATGAAATGTTCTCTCTTTCTGAACAGATCAGTTTAAACTCACCACTAAAAACAATGTGAGGGCTAATGTTGGTGAAGAGGTCACCCTCCCCTTTCACCTCTCACCTGACACCAGTGCTGTTGCCACGACGATCAGGTGGTTTAAAGGGACAGAGTGTATTTACCTGTATAAGAATGGCCAGGTGACAGAGAGGAGTGGCTATGAGGGCAGAGTGAGTCTGATCACCCAGGAGCTGAAGAGAGGCAACGTGTCTCTGAGGCTGAGAGACTTCAGTTGGTCAGATAGAGGAGTCTACATCTGTCAGGTCATCCATGGAGAACAGAAGGAGGAGGCTGCAGTGGGTTTATGGAACAGAGGAGGTAAGTGTTCTAGAACTCCAGTAATGTTTCTAAACACCTAAACAACAACAATAACAACCAGTCTCTTTCCCTGTACAGAACACTTGTACTATCTCATGTAGGTAGGAGTTCATAGTAGGAGTTACAGATGAATAGACTAGATTAATTCTGAATATCAACTAGTTACAATGCATATTACCATCACTCTGAGCTTTGAGCTGGTCCTAAAGCATTAGAACCATTCCAACATTACTGTCACGTCCCTTGATTGTCATTAGTAATGAATGTGATGAACACTCACACCCCTCTGATGAACATCACATCACTATGGTATTTGAGAGGATAATGTGACAGATGGTGATTTGAAGGTCATGATAATAACTAATACATTCTGTTTTACATGATCATTATTCATGACTCTCCATCTTGGATAATGGATGATCAGAAGCAGTACAGGGTGAGTAATTACTTATTTGTCTGTTTTGTTGATTGACAACTAATAACACAAGACACTGTGTTAACTAACCTCCAGATGAGCTTCAATGCCAACTCTCCTTCTGTTGCCTCCAACTGCTCTTAAATGCAAGTAAAACTGAATGCTCTTCAACCGATCGCTGCCCGCCCTTCCAACATCACTACTCTGGACGGTTCTGACTTAGAATATATGGACAACTATAAATACCTAGGTGTCTGGTTAGACTGTAAACACTCACATTAAGCATCTCCAATCCAAATTTACATCTAGAATAGGAATCCTATTTTGCAACAATGCATTCTTCACTCATGCAGCCAAACCCTAACCATCCTACCGATCCTTGACTTCGGCGATGTCATTTACAAAATAGCCTCCAACACTCGACTCAGCAAATTGGATGCAGTCTATCACAGTGCCATCTGTTTTGTCACCAATTTGGTCACCAAACCCGATATACTACCCACCACTGTGACCTGTATGCTCTCGTTGGCTGGCCCTCACTTCATATTCGTCGCCAAACCCACTGGGTCCAGGTCATCTATAAGTCTTTGCTAGGAAAAGCCCCGCCTTATCTCAGCTCACTGGTCACCAAAGCAGCACCCACCCGTAGCACGCACTCCAGCAGGTATATTTCACTGTCAGGGCAGCTCACAGATCACTGCACCTGTACATATTGCATCTGTAAATAGCCCATCTGTAAATAGCCCATCTGTAAATAGCCCATCTGTAAATAGCCCATCTGTAAATAGCCCATCTGTAAATAGCCCATCTGTAAATAGCCCATCTGTAAATAGCCCATCAAATGACCTCAGCCCCATACTGTTATTTATTTATTTTATTTTGCTCCACCCCAGTATCTCTACTTGCTATTATTATTATCTATTTACTTTCCTCTACACTCATCTTCTGCACATCACTCCGGTGTTTAATTGCTATATTGTAATTATTTTGCCACAATGGCCTATTTATTGCCTTACCTCCTACCTCATTTGCACATACTGTATATACGTAGACATTTATACTGTATTATTGACTGTATGTTTGTTTATTCTATGTGTAACTCTGTGTTGTTGTCGAACTGCTTTGCTTTATCTTGGCCAGGTCGCAGTTGTAAATGAGAACTTGTTCTCAACTTGCCTACCTGGTTAAATAAAGGTGTTCTCAACTAGCCTACCTGGTTAAATAAAGGTGTTCTCAACTAGCCTACCTGGTTAAATAAAGGTGTTCTCAACTAGCCTACCTGGTTAAATAAAGGTGTTCTCAACTAGCCTACCTGGTTAAATAAAGGTGTTCTCAACTAGCCTACCTGGTTAAATAAAGGTGTTCTCAACTAGCCTACCTGGTTAAATAAAGGTGTTCTCAACTAGCCTACCTGGTTAAATAAAGGTGTTCTCAACTTGCCTACCTGGTTAAATAAAGGTGTTCTCAACTAGCCTACCTGGTTAAATAAAGGTGTTCTCAACTAGCCTACCTGGTTAAATAAAGGTGTTCTCAACTAGCCTACCTGGTTAAATAAAGGTGTTCTCAACTAGCCTACCTGGTTAAATAAAGGTGTTCTCAACTAGCCTACCTGGTTAAATAAAGGTGTTCTCAACTGGCCTACCTGGTTAAATAAAGGTGTTCTCAACTGGCCTACCTGGTTAAATAAAGGTGTTCTCAACTAGCCTACCTGGTTAAATAGGTAGGTGTTCTCAACTAGCCTACCTGGTTAAATAGGTAGGTGTTCTCAACTAGCCTACCTGGTTAAATAAAGGTGTTCTCAACTAGCCTACCTGGTTAAATAAAGGTGTTCTCAACTAGCCTACCTGGTTAAATAAAGGTGTTCTCAACTAGCCTACCTAGTTAAATAAAGGTGTTCTCAACTAGCCTACCTGGTTAAATAAAGGTGTTCTCAACTAGCCTACCTGGTTAAATAAAGGTGTTCTCAACTAGCCTACCTGGTTAAATAAAGGTGTTCTCAACTAGCCTACCTGGTTAAATAAAGGTGTTCTCAACTAGCCTACCTGGTTAAATAAAGGTGTTCTCAACTGGCCTACCTGGTTAAATAAAGGTGTTCTCAACTAGCCTACCTGGTTAAATAAAGGTGTTCTCAACTGGTCTACCTGGTTAAATAAAGGTGTTCTCAACTGGCCTACCTGGTTAAATAAAGGTGTTCTCAACTGGCCTACCTGGTTAAATAAAGGTGTTCTCAACTAGCCTACCTGGTTAAATAAAGGTGTTCTCAACTAGCCTACCTGGTTAAATAAAGGTGTTCTCAACTAGCCTACCTGGTTAAATAAAGGTGTTCTCAACTTGCCTACCTGGTTAAATAAAGATGTTCTCAACTAGCCTACCTGGTTAAATAAAGGTGTTCTCAACTAGCCTACCTGGTTAAATAAAGATGTTCTCAACTAGCCTACCTGGTTAAATAAAGATGTTCTCAACTGGCCTACCTGGTTAAATAAAGATGTTCTCAACTTGCCTACCTGGTTAAATAAAGATGTTCTCAACTAGCCTACCTGGTTAAATAAAGGTGTTCTCAACTAGCCTACCTGGTTAAATAAAGATGTTCTCAACTAGCCTACCTGGTTAAATAAAGGTGTTCTCAACTTGCCTACCTGGTTAAATAAAGATGTTCTCAACTAGCCTACCTGGTTAAATAAAGATGTTCTCAACTAGCCTACCTGGTTAAATAAAGGTGTTCTCAACTAGCCTACCTGGTTAAATAAAGGTGTTCTCAACTAGCCTACCTGGTTAAATAAAGGTGTTCTCAACTAGCCTACCTGGTTAAATAAAGGTGTTCTCAACTAGCCTACCTGGTTAAATAAAGGTGTTCTCAACTTGCCTACCTGGTTAAATAAAGATGTTCTCAACTAGCCTACCTGGTTAAATAAAGGTGTTCTCAACTAGCCTACCTGGTTAAATAAAGATGTTCTCAACTAGCCTACCTGGTTAAATAAAGATGTTCTCAACTGGCCTACCTGGTTAAATAAAGATGTTCTCAACTTGCCTACCTGGTTAAATAAAGATGTTCTCAACTAGCCTACCTGGTTAAATAAAGGTGTTCTCAACTAGCCTACCTGGTTAAATAAAGGTGTTCTCAACTAGCCTACCTGGTTAAATAAAGGTGTTCTCAACTAGCCTACCTGGTTAAATAAAGGTGTTCTCAACTAGCCTACCTGGTTAAATAAAGGTGTTCTCAACTAGCCTACCTGGTTAAATAAAGGTGTTCTCAACTAGCCTACCTGGTTAAATAAAGGTGTTCTCAACTAGCCTACCAGGTTAAATAAAGGTGTTCTCAACTAGCCTACCTGGTTAAATAAAGGTGTTCTCAACTAGCCGACCTGGTTAAATAAAGGTGTTCTCAACTAGCCTACCTGGTTAAATAAAGGTGTTCTCAACTAGCCTACCTGGTTAAATAAAGGTGTTCTCAACTAGCCTACCTGGTCAAATAAAGGTGTTCTAAACTAGCCTACCTGGTTAAATAAAGGTGTTCTCAACTAGCCTACCTGGTTAAATAAAGGTGTTCTCAACTTGCCTACCTGGTTAAATAAAGGTGTTCTCAACTAGCCTACCTGGTTAAATAAAGGTGTTCTCAACTAGCCTACCTGGTTAAATAAAGGTGTTCTCAACTAGCCTACCTGGTTAAATAAAGGTGTTCTCAACTAGCCTACCTGGTTAAATAAAGGTGTTCTCCACTAGCCTACCTGGTTAAATAAAGGTGTTCTCCACTAGCCTACCTGGTTAAATAAAGGTGTTCTCAACTAGCCTACCTGGTTAAATAAAGATGTTCTCAACTAGCCTACCTGGTTAAATAAAGGTGTTCTCAACTAGCCTACCTGGTTAAATAAAGGTGTTCTCAACTAGCCTACCTGGTTAAATAAAGGTGTTCTCAACTAGCCTACCTGGTTAAATAAAGGTGTTCTCAACTAGCCTACCTGGTTAAATAAAGGTGTTCTCAACTAGCCTACCTGGTTAAATAAAGGTGTTCTCAACTAGCCTACCTGGTTAAATAAAGGTGTTCTCAACTGGCCTACCTGGTTAAATAAAGGTGTTCTCAACTAGCCTACCTGGTTAAATAAAGGTGTTCTCAACTAGCCTACCTGGTTAAATAAAGGTGTTCTCAACTAGCCTACCTGGTTAAATAAAGGTGTTCTCAACTAGCCTACCAGGTTAAATAAAGGTGTTCTCAACTAGCCTACCAGGTTAAATAAAGGTGTTCTCAACTAGCCTACCTGGTTAAATAAAGGTGTTCTCAACTAGCCTACCTGGTTAAATAAAGGTGTTCTCCACTAGCCTACCTGGTTAAATAAAGGTGTTCTCAACTAGCCTACCTGGTTAAATAAAGATGTTCTCAACTAGCCTACCTGGTTAAATAAAGGTGTTCTCAACTAGCCTACCTGGTTAAATAAAGGTGTTCTCAACTAGCCTACCTGGTTAAATAAAGGTGTTCTCAACTAGCCTACCTGGTTAAATAAAGGTGTTCTCAACTAGCCTACCTGGTTAAATAAAGGTGTTCTCAACTAGCCTACCTGGTTAAATAAAGGTGTTCTCAACTAGCCTACCTGGTTAAATAAAGGTGTTCTCAACTGGCCTACCTGGTTAAATAAAGGTGTTCTCAACTAGCCTACCTGGTTAAATAAAGGTGTTCTCAACTAGCCTACCTGGTTAAATAAAGGTGTTCTCAACTAGCCTACCTGGTTAAATAAAGGTGTTCTCAACTAGCCTACCTGGTTAAATAAAGGTGTTCTCTACTAGCCTACCTGGTTAAATAAAGGTGTTCTCTACTAGCCTACCTGGTTAAATAAAGGTGTTCTCAACTAGCCTACCTGGTTAAATAAAGGTGTTCTCTACTAGCCTACCTGGTTAAATAAAGGTGTTCTCAACTGGCCTACCTGGTTAAATAAAGGTGTTCTCTACTAGCCTACCTGGTTAAATAAAGGTGTTCTCAACTAGCCTACCTGGTTAAATAAAGGTGTTCTCTACTAGCCTACCTGGTTAAATAAAGGTGTTCTCAACTAGCCTACCTGGTTAAATAAAGGTGTTCTCTACTAGCCTACCTGGTTAAATAAAGGTGTTCTCAACTAGCCGACCTGGTTAAATAAAGGTGTTCTCTACTAGCCTACCTGGTTAAATAAAGGTGTTCTCTACTAGCCTACCTGGTTAAATAAAGGTGTTCTCAACTGGCCTACCTGGTTAAATAAAGGTGTTCTCAACTGGCCTACCTGGTTAAATAAAGGTGTTCTCAACTAGCCTACCTGGTTAAATAAAGGTGTTCTCAACTAGCCGACCTGGTTAAATAAAGGTGTTCTCTACTAGCCTACCTGGTTAAATAAAGGTGTTCTCTACTAGCCTACCTGGTTAAATAAAGGTGTTCTCAACTGGCCTACCTGGTTAAATAAAGGTGTTCTCTACTAGCCTACCTGGTTAAATAAAGGTGTTCTCTACTAGCCTACCTGGTTAAATAAAGGTGTTCTCAACTGGCCTACCTGGTTAAATAAAGGTGTTCTCAACTGGCCTACCTGGTTAAATAAAGGTGTTCTCAACTTGCCTACCTGGTTAAATAAAGATGTTCTCAACTAGCCTACCTGGTTAAATAAAGGTGTTCTCAACTAGCCTACCTGGTTAAATAAAGGTGTTCTCAACTAGCCGACCTGGTTAAATAAAGGTGTTCTCTACTAGCCTACCTGGTTAAATAAAGGTGTTCTCAACTGGCCTACCTGGTTAAATAAAGGTGTTCTCAACTAGCCTACCTGGTTAAATAAAGGTGTTCTCAACTAGCCTACCTGGTTAAATAAAGGTGTTCTCAACTAGCCTACCTGGTTAAATAAAGGTGTTCTCAACTAGCCTACCTGGTTAAATAAAGGTGTTCTCTACTAGCCTACCTGGTTAAATAAAGGTGTTCTCAACTAGCCTACCTGGTTAAATAAAGGTGTTCTCAACTAGCCTACCTGGTTAAATAAAGGTGTTCTCAACTAGCCTACCTGGTTAAATAAAGGTGTTCTCAACTAGCCTACCTGGTTAAATAAAGGTGTTCTCAACTAGCCTACCTGGTTAAATAAAGGTGTTCTCAACTAGCCTACCTGGTTAAATAAAGGTGTTCTCAACTAGCCTACCTGGTTAAATAAAGGTAAAATAAAATACATTTAAAAAGACAAAGAACAGACCAGAGTGTTAATCTGATACTATAAAAACTACAGGCCTTGTGAACAGCAGTGTGTCTTCTTCAAGGCTACAAATTAAATCAGTTTCTTTACATTTATCAAAACTCTCACCCAAGTGTTCTCAAGGTAGGTTGGATTAAGATGTATAGATGTTCTTCAAATTATCCAGATTTTACACAAATGATCTTCCATAGAGAACAACATTTCACATAGTCCTCCCACAATATATCTGCCATAGAGGTCAACATTTCACACACCAAAATGAAAATAGAATCAGCTTGAATTCAGCTTGATGTCTTATTATGAAGCATTCAGTCATTCTCAGACTGCTTACATAGTAGCACTGCTTACATCCCTTTCCCTAGATGTACATTAGTAATGAATGTGATGAACAGTCATTCCAATATAATGTATGGTATTTTATTAAGTTATGTAATGAGACAGAAATTCAATGAACAATAATAACTAATGCATTCTCTTTTACATGATCATTATTCATGACTCTCCATCTTGGATAATGGATGATCAGTATTGGGTGAGTAATTACTTATTTGTCTGTTTTGTTTATTGACAACCAATAACACAAGACAAAGAACAGACCAGAGATGTTCTTCAAATTATCAAGAATTTTCATATCATAGATCTCCCACAATATATCTGCTATGGAGGTCAACATTTCACATAGTCCTCCCACTATATATCTGCTATAGAGGTCAACATTTCACATAGTCCTCCCACTGTATATCTGCCATAGAGGTCAATATTTCACATAGTCCTCCCACTATATAGCTGCCATAGAGGTCAATATTTCACATAGTCCTCCCACTATATATCTGCCATAGAGGTCAATATTTCACATAGTCCTCCCACTATATATCTGCCATAGAGGTCAATATTTCACATAGTCCTCCCACTATATATCTGCCATGGAGGTCAACATTTCACATAGTCCTCCCACTATACATCTGCCATAGAGGTCAATATTTCACATAGTCCTCCCACTATATAGCTGCCATAGAGGTCAATATTTCACATAGTCCTCCCACTATATATCTGCCATAGAGGTCAATATTTCACATAGTCCTCCCACTATATATCTGCCATAGAGGTCAATATTTCACATAGTCCTCCCACTATATATCTGCCATAGAGGTCAATATTTCACATAGTCCTCCCACTATATATCTGCCATAGAGGTCAATATTTCACATAGTCCTCCCACTATATATCTGCCATAGAGGTCAATATTTCACATAGTCCTCCCACTATATATCTGCTATAGAGGTCAATATTTCACATAGTCCTCCCACTATATATCTGCTATAGAGGTCAACATTTCACATAGTTCTCCCACTATATATATTTCACATTCCAAAATGAACATGGAATCAGCTTGAATTCAGTATCTTTACATTTATCAAAACTCTCCCCAAATGTTCTCAAGGTAGGTTGTATTATGATGTCATATGTTCTTCACATTCTAATGAATGTATATTCTATAGAACCCTGCCTCCTGACACAATATCCTGTATCTGCCATAGAGCACAATGCTGGTTATCACAAACAATGAAAATAATAATTTGATCAGACAAAGACCAATAACAAAACAACATTATTTATGAAGTTAACCAGATCTCATTGGTGCCCACAGTCCCTACATGAGGGAGGCTTGAGTGACAGGAGAAATTTGATTGGTCCTGTTTGTTCTGTATATAGTGATGTACCACACAGAACTCACCTCTCTGTTTTACACCATAGCCTCAGGTTCACTGTATTTACAATGTGAGACCCATAAGGACAAGCTGAAGAGGGAGGCATCAGCTGGTGAGCTTGGTAAGTATGAGAGAGTCTGGAGGAGAGAGGATTGAATCAGGGAACATGAGTGATGTCATTCAGTTTTTCAGACTAATTCATTTGTAATGTATCCAATAGTCAATAGACCAGTTGATGATTGGTTCAGCTCAGATAACTGTTGACTGGAGGAAATAATTACTAATAATTGTACCACCTCCATCAAATGATAATGTCTTTATAGACATACTATTGAATTAATTAATACATTACTTATTCAAACAACCAATTAAATATGTTAATTTCTCTCAGAGTTGAAGATGTTTAAAGAGATGATGAATCAACTAGAGGACAGCAACCACAGACTGGGAGAGAAGGACAAACTACTGGGAGAGAAGGACAAACTACTGGAAGAGAGAGACAAACAACTGGAAGAGAGAGACAAACAACTGGAAGAGAGAGACAAACTACTGGAAGAGAGAGACAAACTACTGGAGGGAAAAGAAAATGAACTAAAAGAGAGGAGACAGGAAGTAGAAGAGAGGAGACAGGAAGTAGAAGAGAGGAGAAACCCAGAACTCCCCTTCAGTAGGTCTATGTGCCTTCATGTGTCACTGAGGTAAATGTTCCCATTCTAAATGGTTGTTCTATTATTCTAGAACATGGAGAGATGTCAGATACAGGTTCCATCCTCGCAGTCAGGAGGAGAAACAGCAAGGACCTTCCTCCATTCAGTGAGTTATCAATATTGTCCTGTTGTCTCCTACTGTTTCTAGTCTATAGTGGTCCATCCTTCACTTAGTGAGTTATCAATGTTGTCTCAAAATTTCGTTATCTTAAAATTCTCTATTTTCACCAATAATCTATATTTCAATATGATGTGTAATGTATTTGTTTATACTATGTCTTAAATGTGTCTCTGATGAGTCAGTATGTTGACCAGTTCTCTATGTTGTGTTACAGTGGGAGGAGAGACCTCTGATACAGACCCCACACTTCCACTGAGGAGGACAAACAGCATGGAGTTTATTCCTCCAGATAGTGAGTTATGGGTGTAGATGATATTATATTAGACAATGTTGTACATCCTCCAGAGAGTCAGAGTGTTGATCAGTGCTGTGTGTTGTGTTGCAGTGGGAGGAGAGAGCAGCAGTCCAGACTCCCCAGTGTCTCCCAGTGTGTCTGAGCTGAGACTGGTGCTGCTGGGGAGGACTGGGGCTGGGAGGAGTGCAGCAGGAAACACCATCCTGGGCAGAGAGGAGTTTGGGGCCCAGGCCAGCCCCTCTGCAGTGACCCAGAGGACTAAGAGGAGAGAGGGGGACGTGTGTGGGAGACGTCTGGTGCTGGTGGACACTCCAGACTGGTTCTGTCCTGGACTCTCTCTGAAGGAAATGAGACAGGATGTGGGGCTCTGTGTCCGTCTGTCTGCCCCGGGACCCCATGCCTTCCTCCTGGTCATACCAGTGGAGCCCTCTAAGTGGGAGGAGAGAGGGGTGCTGGAGAGAATGGAGGAGATGTTTGGGGAGGATTTTTGGGGACACACTGTGATTCTATTCACCCATGATGATGGACTGAAAGAGCAGAGCATTGAGGAGTTTCTCCAAGCAGGAAGTCAGGACCTCCAGCAGCTTGTAGAGAAAAGTGGGAGCAGGTACCACGTCCTCAACATTAGGGACAGGGCCCATGGCACTCAGGTATCAGAGCTGCTGGATCAGGTAGAGGAGATGGTGGCAGGAAACAGAGAGAGATTCTACAGCAGTCAGACCTACCAAGAGGCAGAGGACCAGGTTAGAGAGATGGAGGGGAAGATCCAGAGAGAGAGAGGAGAGAGGAAACAGAGGGAGGAGAGAGACTTGAGAGAGAGGCTTCAGAAGGAGTTGCAGGACTCTCTGATAAAGATAGAGGGAGTGATCCAGGAACATGAGGGAGATATCAGAACACTCAGTGAAAGAACCAGTGAACTGGAGAGACAGGTGGAAGAAGAGAGGGATGAGGAGAAGAAAAGAGAGCTGGAGAGGGAGCTGAAGAGGGAGTCTGATAGGAGGGAGGAGATGGAGAGAAAGCTGGAGAGATTTAGAGAGAAGAGAGAGAATGAGAGGAGGGAGATGGAGGAGAGACACAGACAGGAGATAGAGGAGATGATGGAGAACTATGAAGGAGAGGCCAGAGTTGAAGCAGAGAGAAACCTGATGAAGATAGTCCTACCTGAGTTACAGAGGAATATCATGATCTCACAGACAAAGATGGAGAGGGAGTTCAGCAGACAGATGAAAGAGAAGAATATAGAGATGGAGAGACTAAGACAGAACTTGAAAGAAGTCAGGGAAGCTCACTCAGTGTTGCAGAAGGGACTGGAACGAGAGGGGAAAGGTCAGAGGGCACTGATAGGGTTGTTGGGCTGGGTCAGGAGAAACTCATCAAGTTGGCTTCTCCACAATCTGATATGATTCACCATCACCGTCTATGATGACGAACCAGACCAGGTCTACTGTCCACTGTACCGTGGGGGGTGACCATGGATCATGGTGGTCATGGGGAAAACAGGACAGAATCATGTCTGGTCCAGTCTACAGTGTCAAGAGAAGGAGGGGAGGGAGGTCTGTAAAGATCTTGATGAGACGTAAAACACAATTCCAATCCAACGTAGATTATTGACCTTTGCACTGCAGACCTTTAGAATGGAGAGGGTTATGGGGGGTCAGGAGGTCAGCGGGCGGAGTCAGAGACTGAGAACTCTAAAGATCTGAGTGAGACTTTTACTCAGTGTTTGAGGAGGTCTACTATTGAACAGAGAACCATACTGTATTTACCACACACTACTTCCTGTTCTTATTCAAATTGTTTCATGTTGAAACTTTAAATATACACTGAGTGCACAAAACATTAAGAACACCTTCCTAAAGGTGTTACAATAAAATGTAACTTTGTAAGACATCAGTGTTTGGACATTGTTTGTCTTGCATGATTCTCTACCGTACAGAGCTGAGCTGTCAACACTGAGCTGTCAACACTGAGCTGTCAACACTGAGTTGTCAACACTGAGTTGTCAACACTGAGCTGTCAACACTGAGATGTAAACACTGAGGTGTCAACACTGAGGTGTCAACACTGAGGTGTCAACACTGAGCTGTCAACACTGAGATGTCAACACTGAGCTGTCAACACGGAGCTGTCAACACTGAGCTGCTGTCAACACGGAGCTGTCAACACGGAGCTGTCAACACGGAGCTGTCAACACGGAGCTGTCAACACGGAGCTGTCAAAACTGAGCTGTCAAAACTGAGCTGTCAACACTGAGCTGTCAACACTGAGCTGTCAACACTGAGCTGTCAACACTGAGCTGTCAACACTGAGCTGTCAACACTGAGCTGTCAACAGTAGGCTGGTCTCTACATGATACTGCTACTACTACTGCTACTACTGCTACTACTTCTACTACTACTACTGCTACTACTACTACTACTGCTACTGATGCTACTACTACTACTACTGCTACTGCTACTGCTACTGCTACTGCTGCTACTACTACTGCTACTGCTACTACTGCTACTGCTGCTACTACTGCTACTACTAATACTACTACTACTGTTGCTACTACCACTAATACTACTACTACTGTTGATACTACCACTACTACTACTACTACTACTACTACTACTACTGCTACTACTACTAATACTCTAGGACAGCAGTTTGAGAAGACCAGAGGAAGTGATGGAGAAACTAATGTTCCAATGTCCAATATTTTATTTATAATCTAACAATTCCCCAACAACGACCTTATACACACAAAGCTAAAGGGGTGAATGAGAATATGTGTATATATAAGTATATCAATGAGCGATGGCCGAGCGAAATAGGCAAGGTGCAGTAGATGTTATAAACAGTGATTGCTCTTTAGCAGTCTCATGGACTTTGTTGGAAAGGGGAGCAATTTGACTTTCCAATATTGATTGTATTGTTTAGACATTACAGTTGATCTGGAAGTATCATTTTTTGGAGGCGCTAAAATAAGGTCAATTGTACGGACCAGTGCGATGTACAAAAGCGAGTTTGTTAACGTTAATTGAACAGTTTTGAACAAATTCATTTCTTAAAAAATGAAGGAGAATCAAGAGAGAAATAGAGTGAGAGAGAGTCATTTTTTTCACTTATCTGGCAATTGCAGCTAGCTAGTTTAGCCTATTGAAAGACCCTGCTCGAACAGAGGGTTAGCTAGTTGGCTAGTTGGCTAGGACCTTCCAACACAACACTGGAACTCTCAAGGTAAGCTTTTGGTATTGCTAATTTGTTGCCACCGGGGCCCGCCGGCATAACTGCTACCTAACTGTTGTCATGACTCTCTCTCCTGGGTGAGGATCAAAGATAGAACCCCCCCTGTCGTGGAAATTTCCCCTATTTACCAAATCATGAGAGCAAACCACAACACAAGTCAGAGTTAGTTATCAAAGTCCATCTTTAATTATATGAGCTCTATCACAACCCTGTGACTCAGTGTCTATCAATGAATTCTCTGAGAGCCCCCTCTACATTGTAACTGAGATCCTTTAATAGCAAAGATCCACTCCCCCTAGACGACATGACAAACCACAGGTCTTAGGAACTTACACAAAGATCCACCCCCCCTAGACGACATGACAAACCACAGGTCTTAGGAACTTACAAAGAAAATACTTTACTTCAGAGAGGAGTATCCGCTAGCCAGACAGAGTTGGCTATAAATTATCGTTCAGTTTGGTCTCCTAAACAAAGCTCTTATTTCGTCCTTGGTACAAAATGGTACCAAGACATTACCCCCACCCTATGATATATATCAAATTGTCATTTAGATACAAGCATATATCAAATCCATCCTATCTTGACAAGATCACAGAGACACACTGACTGGCACACAGACATTGTGGAGCCAAGAGATACACACTTGACCTCTCCCCTCTCTCCAGCCCAAACAACTTAGTCTTGACATAGAACAGATGCTGCAACCCCGCCACAGTATTATACAAACACATTCTGATGAGAAGTAACTTACAAACATGATGAATATAAAACATCTTACCTATGTTACCACCTAATTCTGATTATTCCCCAACACCCCCCCCCCCCCCCCCCCCCCCAGAGAGGAAGGGGGAGGAGTTGGGACGGTTTTATGACTTAACACCGGTCGTAAACTCTCTTCGGCTCTGCAGTATTGAGAATGGAATGTCTGAGTGTTACAAAATAAACTCTTGCTTAAAACATTTACATCAAAATATTGGACATTGGAACATTAGTTTTGGAATCCAAACGTTTGGAATGGTCTGTTGGGATCCAAACAATAATCATGTCATATAATTTAGTATTTTGTGATATCATTAAGGATGGTATAACTAAATAACTGTATATTTAAGAGCTTTCACAATATAGATATCAGAATTACATCTAAATGTTTTAAAACGTATACGATGAAATACGAAACTATATGTGGAAAGATAGCAATGTGATTTTAGCCTTCTAAATGATATAATAGTTTTTCAACTTTTGGTAAGTCAGTAACCACGCCCATGTGAAGACATTGTGGCAACGTGATGGAACCGCCCTCCAAGATGAGTTCTTAAAAGAACTCGCTGAAGATCTAACTATTTAGACCACAGGCTGAAATGGTTGTAATTTAAATACGGACCAGACAGAGTGGAGCAGTGACACGGCTGACAAATGGCTTAAAAATACAACACCAGAAAATAAAACCTCTGAAACTCTCGATGAGTGAAGGTGAAGACTAGACATTCAGTCTGCAGCTGCACATGTAATATAGTCTAGGAAACTCGACCAAAGACGGACGACAAAGAACAGTTTCCTCTCACCACCATAGGTACCTTTGAGGTATCTATTCTACAAATTAAATCTGTTTCTTTACATTTATAGGTACTATCCCCAAATGTTCTCAAGGTACAGCTGAAGTCGGAAGTTTACATATACCTTAGCCAAATACATTTAAACTCAGTTTTTCACTGACATTTAATTCAAGTAAAAATGACCTGTCTTAGGTCAGTTAGGATCACCACTTTATTTTAAGAATGTGAAATGTCAGAATAATAGTAGGGAGAAGGATTTATTTCAGCTTTTATTTCTTTCATCACATCCCCAGTGGGTCAGAAGTTTACATACACTCAATTAGTATTTGGTAGCATTGCTTTTAAATTGTTTAACTTGGGTCAAACGTTTCATGGTCAGAAGTTTACATACACTCAATTAGTATTTTGTAGCATTGCCTTTAAATTGTTTAACTTGGGTCAAACGTTTCGGGTAGCCTTACACAAGCCTCCCACAATAAGCTGGTTGAATTTTGGCCCATACCCCTGACTGAGCTGTCAACACTGAGCTGTCAACAGTAGGCTGGTGTCTACATGATACTACTACTACTACTACTACTACTGCTACTGCTACTACTACTGATACTGCTGCTACTACTATTACTACTGCTACTACTGCTACTGCTACTGCTACTGCTACTGCTACTACTACTGCAACTACTACTGCAACTACTACTGCTGCTACTACTACTACTGCTACTGCTACTGCTACTACTACTGCCGCTACTACTACTAATACTCTAGGACAGCAGTTTGAGAAGACCAGAGGAAGTGATGGAGCATCAGTCTGAATGCAGATGTCCATATGACTGATAGGTGAGTAATTAAATAGACATGCAGTAACCTTGTCTGACCACCAGATGTCTCTGTTTTACCACCAGAGGTGCAGGAGGAACCATGAGGACATTCAGAGTAGCAGACGTCCATTCAACAGCTGACTCCAATAGTTGATTCCAACTCTTTTGATTTGATACCCAAACAGACACACAGAGAAATATCAGCATCATGTTGCTTGTTTTACTATATAGAAAGTGTTTTGTTGCTTTGTATCACACATAGTATATGTTACTTCAACAATACAGTATTAAATCAGTATCACTAAATACCATATCAGTTTTCTGTCTCCCATACCTTGATACCTTGATAATCAGAATATAGTGTGAATAATGTTGTAGCTTTTCATTGACGATGTTTGTAAGATGTCCCCGTTTAAATGTTCTGGTTATTTAGTGGAGCTTTGTCCTTTTGAGAGGCTGTTTTTAAACCAGAAACTGTATTTATTTAAGACACATAGTGATGTCATAAGTCAATGGTGCCACCTGACATTGATTTTAAAAGGCAGGATAATGATAAATAGTTCCACTTTCCACATCTGTCTTCATTTGTAAGATATCCAGACACAATGCATGTCTGACTACCTCCGGAGGTGTTCAGGAAAATCCCAATCACATCATAATGTGACTTTTCATCATCTACATCAGTGGTTCACAAACTTTGTATCGTCCCGTACCCCTTCAAACACTCAACCTCCAGGGGTCTGTACTGCTCTCTACTACACCATGCGCCCTACCCTACACACACACACACACACACACACACACACACACAACTCCTGAATACTCCAAACACACACACACACACACACACACAAACACAAGCTCCTGAATACTCCAAACACACACACACACACACACAAACACAACTCCTGAATACTCCAAACACACACACACCACTAAAACACAACTCCTGAATACTCCAAACACACACACACCACTAAAACACAACTCCTGAATACTCCAAACACACACCACTAAAACATAAGCGATGGAGGTGAAGGTGAGGGAGAAGGAGAAATGAGTTAGAAGGTGAGGGAGAAGGAGAAATGAGTTCGAAGGTGAGGGGTGGAAAGAAGACAAAAGTGAGGATGTTCATGGTGAGGGGTGATGAGAAGGAAAGGTTGGTGATGAAGGAGGGGAGAGGAGAGGGGGCTGGCGAGAGGTGAGGAGAGGGGATAGGAGAGAGGAGAGGAGAGGGGGCTGGCGAGAGGTGAGGAGAAGAGGCAGGTGAGTGGTGAGGAGAGGAGGCTGGTGAGAGGTGAGGAGAGGGGGCTGGCGAGAGGTGAGGAGAAGAGGCAGGTGAGTGGTGAGGAGAGGAGGCTGGTGAGAGGTGAGGAGAGGGGACAGGTGAGGGGTGATGAGAAGGAAAGGTTGCTGATGAAGGAGGTGAGTGAAGAGGAGAGGGGGCTGGCGAGAGGTGAGGAGAGGAGATAGGAGAGAGGTGAGGAGAGGTGACAGGCGAGAGGTGAGGAGACACACACACACACATACAACTCCTGAATACTCCAAACACAGCTTGTTGTTGTAATGCAATGCACTCTATCTAGGTTGCTGTAATGCTATACACTCTATCTAGGTTGTTGTAATGCTATGCACTCTATCTAGGTTGTTGTAATGCTATGCACTCTATCTTAGAGGTTGTTGTAATGCTATGCACTCTATCTTAGAGGTTGTTGTAATGCTATGCACTCTATCTAGGTTGTTGTAATGCTATGCACTCTATCTAGGTTGTTGTAATGCTATGCACTCTATCTAGGTTGTTGTAATGCTATGCACTCTATCTAGGTTGTTGTAATGCTATGCACTCTATCTAGGTTGTTGTAATGCTATGCACTCTATCTAGGTTGTTGTAATGCTATGCACTCTATCTTAGAGGTTGTTGTAATGCTATGCACTCTATCTAGGTTGTTGTAACGCTATGCACTCTATCTAGGTTGTTGTAATGCTATGCACTCTATCTAGGTTGTTGTAATGCTATGCACTCTATCTAGGTTGTTGTAATGCTATGCACTCTATCTTAGAGGTTGTTGTAACGCTATGCAAGACCTACAGAACATGGAAGAGCTTAATCTTCCCTCCAACATAAAGTTGATCATGTCAAAACTTCCCCACAAACTAATGTAAAACTGGAGGTCTACAGAATGTGATATGTTAGAGAGAAGACACCTGAGAGCCCAGTTCAGTGACCTTGTGACGTTCATGGAAAAACAGGCCAAAATATTGCAGGATCCGTTGTATGGAGATATTCAATATCCCCTGTCCAACAAAAGGTTTTAAAAAAAACAAAACATCAGCAGATTCTGAACAGCAGTTCAAGTCCAAGAGTAGGGGAAGCAGCTTTGACACTGCAGTAGATGTAGTGTCAGTTTGCAACTCTAATAAACCTTTAAAAGAACAAACATTCAAAGTAAAGAGACCAGACACCTGCCCTTCTGATGCTCCCTGTAGTAAAGAGACCAGACACCTGCCCTTCTGATGCTCCCAGTAGTAAAGAGACCAGACACCTGCCCTCCCGATGCTCCCAGTAGTAAAGAGACCAGACACCTGCCCTTCTGATGCTATCAGTAAAGCGGGAGGAGACTGTCAGCAGTGCTCTTGTTTCACTGGAAGCTGGTGAAGATACCGAGGTCGGTACAGATGGTGCACTTGCAATTGCGCCAGTTCAAGTAAAGCTGGAAAATGGAAGCAAGTCTGTGTTAACCAATGCATTTCTTGATTCTGGTAGTTTAGCAACATTTTGTACTGAGAGACTCATGATGCAGCTGAAAGCTAAAGGCAGTGAGACTGATATTCTGCAACACAATGAGGCATTAGAGTCCTACCAAGAGCTTTGAGATATCTGGGTTAGAGATTGGCAAAGTGGAAGGAGACATTTCTTGCTCTATCAAAGCAAATTCTACGAGCTCTGCAAGCTAAAGTGCGGATGGGACGAAGTCATCCCAAAGAACACTCTATTTCATGGAAGAAATGGCTCTGAGCTGGACCAGCTGTCCAGTTTCCAGATTGACAGGTGTATGATGCCTGAGAACTTTGGTCAAGTCAAGACCGCAAAGCTGCATCACTTCGGTGACGCGAGAGAACAAGGTTATGGCACGGCAAGTTACCTTGGGTTCACAAACGATATGGAAAAGGTCCACATCCCATTCATACTGGGGAGATCAAGAGTGACTCCACTCAAGCAGATGATCCCCAGACTGGAACTTGATGCAGCAACATTGGAGGTGCCAGTGGACAGGATGTTAAGGTTGGAGCTCCAGATTGAACTTGATGCAGCAACATTGGAGGTGCCAGTGGACAGGATGTTAAGGTCCAGATTGAACTTGAGGAGTCAACTTTCTGGACAGACAGCCAGTCTGTGCTAAAATACATCCGCAATGATACCAAAAGATTCCATATCTTTGTGGCTAATAGGGTTGCTATGATCCGTGACCTGTCGAAAGCAACACAGTGGAGCTATTTGAACTCCCAACACAACCCAGCCGACGATGCCTCGAGGGTTACATGCTGAAACTTTCCTGAACTCAGAGAGATGACTCAAAGGACCAGAATTCCTGAAGAAACTAGAAACACAATGGCAGAAAGTCCCCGAGGAGCTTGGCTCCATCCCTCTGGATGATCTGGTTGAGAAAGGACATCATCGTGAACATGTAAGCTAGAGCTGGAGAACAGAAGATGACCAACCTTCCACAAGATCGGGTGTCACCTGATTTGCTGCCATTCACCTATGTGGGCATAGATTACTTCGGCCCCATAGAGGTGAAGCGAGGCCGCGTTCATGTGAAATGGTATGGTGGGATCTTTACTTGCCTTGTGAGTTGAACTGTCCATCTAGAAGTTGATGGTTATCTGGATACTGATTCCTGCATCAATGCCCTGCACAGGTTCATCTGTCGAAGGGGCTCAGTAACAAGTGTCAGAACAGACATTGGCACCAACTTTGTTGGAACACACAGAGAGCTAGGAGAAGCTCTGAAAGAGCTGGATCACACAGAGAGCTAGGAGAACCTCTGGTAGAGCTGGAACACAACAAGATTCAAATGAATTACTGAAGGATGGAGTGACATGGTCATTCAACCCTTGCTCTGGAGCCCACCATGGGGGGTTATGGGAGAGGTTGATCCGTCTGGAGCCCACCATGGGGGGTTATGGGAGAGGTTGATCCCTCTGGAGCCCACCATGGGGAGTTATGGGAGAGGTTGATCCGTCTGGAGCCCACCATGGGGGGTTATGGGAGAGGTTGATCCGTCTGGGGCCCACCATGGGGGTTATGGGAGAGGTTGATCCCTCTGGAGCCTACCATGGGGAGTTATGGGAGAGGTTGATCCGTCTGGAGCCCACCATGGGGGGTTATGGGAGAGGTTGATCCGTCTGGGGCCCACCATGGGGGTTATGGGAGAGGTTGATCCCTCTGGAGCCCACCATGGGGAGTTATGGGAGAGGTTGATCCGTCTGGATTCCACCATGGGGGGTTATGGGAGAGGTTGATCCGTCTGGAGCCCACCATGGGGGGTTATGAGAGAGGTTGAGCAGACTGGTGAAAAAAGATCCTCTATTCAGTCCCTAAAGAGCAAGTACTGGATGATGAGGCTTTGCAGAAGTTGAGGTGATCATGAACAACAGACCAATCACAACTGTAACAAATGACCATAATGATCTAGAACCCCTGACTGCTACCATCAGCTTAATCTGAAAACAAAGCCAGTCCTACCACAGGACAATTCCAGAGAAGAGATCTACACTCATGAAGGAGATGGAAGCAAGTACAATATATCACCTCTTCTGGAAGAGATGGATCAGGGAGTATCTTCCACTTATGCAGGAGTGGAACAAAAACTAAGAGAAACCTCAGTGCTAGTGACCTTGTGGTCATCGTCGATGACACCGCGCCAAGGAACTCTTGGCTAATGGGGCGTGTGGTGAAGGCTTTTCCAGGGTCAAAGGTCTTGTCCGGAGCGTCATGGTTAAAGACCAAGATCAACATCTTACAGAGACCTATCAATAAACGCTGTCTTCTCCTGGAGGCAGCTGAGTGAGACACACACACACACACACACACACACACACACACACACACACAGTGATCCATCTTTGAGTCAAGTGCACCTCTGATTCTTGGATGTCATTTTTGGATGTTGAACACTTGAACTCTGAGACTGAGATCAGTGGACTCTTGTCCTATATGGGACCTTGTATATTTGTATATACACTATCATTCAAAAGTTTGGGGTCACTTAAAAAGGTCCTCAACTGGCAGCTTCATCAAATAGTACCCACGAAACACCAATCTCAACGTCAACAGTGACGAGGCGACTCCAGGATGCTGGCCTTCTAGGCAGAGTTCCAAAGAAAAAGCCACATCTCAGACTGGCCAATAAAAAGGAAAGATTAAGATGGGCAAAAGAACACAGACACTGGACAGAAATATGACTTTTTCTTTGCAACCCTGCATTCTGCCCAAGAAATTCTGAAGAGTTTTTCCATATGTATGTTGATTGCAGTGTCTTCCTCTCCTCTTGAACATTGACTGTCCAAGCCTGAATTGCCTGAATCCAGGGATATGATGCAACAAAAATATTTATTACTCTTACATCTAACAAAACATTGAATCTCCAATAAACTTAAAGCATAGATTACTTGACATGAAGAACACATAAAATGACCTGTTTGTTTTTTCTAGTCAAAAGACTCTACCACTCCCGCGTCTAGCTAGAACTCCCCCTCCCCCGAGGAAGGGGTGAAGCTGCCAGTTGAGGACTTGTGAGGCATCTGTTTCTCAAACTAGTGTTGGGGAATAATCAGAATTGGTTGGTAACATAGGTAAGATGTTTTATATTCATCATGTTTGTAAGTTACTTCTCATCAGAATGTTATTTTTGTATAATACTGTGGCGGGGTTGCAGTATCTGTTCTCTGTCAAGACTAAGTTGTTTGGGCCGGAGAGAGGGGAGAGGTCAAGCGTGTATCTCTTGGCTCCACAATGTCTGTGTGCCAGTCAGTGTGTCTCTGTGATCTTGTCAAGATAGGATGGATTTGATATATGCCTGTTGATATGGAGGATTGGTTTATGGTTCTGAGTTTGAGAAAATAACATGTTTTAGGAGACAAAGCTGAACCATGAATTATGCCGATGCTGTCTTATCCTGTGTGTGTCTTTTCTATAAAGGATCTCAGTTGAAATGTGGAAGGGACTCTCAGAGAATTCATTGATAGACACTGAATTGATCTGAGAGTCACAGGGTTGTGATAGAGCTCATAAAATTAAAAATTGACTTTGATAACTAACTCTGACTTGTGTGTGGTTTAACCTCATGATTTGGTAAATAGAGGAAATTTCCACGACACTAGACACTCTAATGTACTTGTCCTCTTGTTTCTCAGTTGTGCACCGGGGCCTCCCAGTCTTTCTATTCTGGTTAAAGACCGTTTGTACTGTTCTGTGAAGTACACAGCGTTGTACGAGATCTTCAGTTTCCTGGCAATTTCTCACATGGAATATCCTTCATTTCTCAGAACAAGAATAGACTGATGAGTTTCAGAAGAACGTCTTCGTTTCTAGCCATTTTGAGCCTGTAATCGAACCCACAAATGCTGATGTTCCAGACAGTGGCTATGCTCAAGAGGAAGGAAGCCACTACAATCATCATACATATGGAAGAACTGTTCAGATTTTCTTTTTAGTCTAAATAAGGCCAGTTTTATTGCTTCTTTAACCAGAACAACAGTTTTCAGCTGTGCTAACATAATTGCAAAAGGGTTTTCTAATGATTATTTAGCATTTTTAAAATGATAAACTTGGATTAGCTAATACAACGTGCCATTGGAACACAGGAATGATGGTTGCTGATAATGGGCCTCTGTACACCTATGTAGATATTCCATTAAAAATCAGCCGTTTCCAGCTACAATAGTCATTTACAACATTAACAATGTCTACACTGTATTTCTGATCAATTTGATGTTATTTGAATGGACAAAAAAAATGCTTTTCTTTCAAAAACAAGGACATTTCTAAGTTACCCCAAACTTTGAACGGTAGTGTAGCTATGAACCGTAATAGTGCTCTGGTATAGAATGTTTTGTGAATTGGCTCTATTTTTTAAATATTAAGTAACTGTAATGTTTTCACTGCTGTTAACAATTATGGGCCGGTATGTTAGAGCCGATGTGGACATATTTCTATAAAAGACAGAACATACAGAGCTCCATGTAAAGGTGTGTAAATATATGAAATATGAATGTATATGATGAAATATCAGGCACCTTGATGATTTATATTGACCTCATTGAGATATATTCCTTTGTTATAAGTGTACCTTAGGTTTTAGCTCCTCCTCTTGACCATTCATTGTACTGTGGTCAGTGTGTTAGCGACAGGATAAAGACAGGAAGTTGGGCCTTCGGGGGAGGGGGAGTCCTAGCTAGACACGGGAGTGGTATAGTCTTTTAACCAGACAACAAACAGGTCATATTATGTATTTTTCACGTCAAGTAATCTATGCTTTAAGTTGATGGGAGAATATGTTTTTTTGTGAGATATAATAAGAATAAACCTTTTTGTTGCACCATATCCCTGGATCTCATTGAATGTTTTGGCCGTTTGGGAACTTGGAATGTGGACTGTATGCGTCTGAAACAAAACCACTTCAGGCTTGGGAAGTGGTTCTGGTCAAGAGGAAGGAAGCCCCTACAATCATCATAAATATGGAAGAACTGTTCAGATTGTTTTGGCTGGGAAGCATGCAGACGCCTTAATTCAGCCTCCCATACTTACAGCCCTTACCCCCAGGCCTGTCCCCTGTGTAACGGATGTGAAACAGCTAGCTTAGTTAGCGGTGCGCGCTAAATAGCGTTTCAATCGGTGACGTCACTTGCTCTGAGACCTTGAAGTAGTGGTTCCCCTTGCTCTTCAAGGGCTGTGGCTTTTGTGGAGCGATGGGTAACGATGCTTCGTGGGTGACTGTTGTTGATGTGTGCAGAGGGTTCGCGCCCGGGTATGGGCGAGGGGACGGTCTAAAGTTATACTGTTACACCTGCACAACATAACCCATAATCAGCCTTTACTCGACAGTGGTATGTCTGACTTTCTGATTTGTAAATTCACCGCAGTTCCCAACATTGACCAGCAGGTGGTAATGATACTCTCTTCTCAGACAGTAAATGACCACCAGTCAGCTACATTTATTTTGTTAGGAGGGGATGGAAAAGCATTGAGACTATTTGTCATGGAAGCAATTTCACTCATTTACTCATGTGAATGTGTCCAAAGAGATAAGAGAAGCTAATATTGATAGTCACTGTTAAATCTTTACAGCTCAGGATAATATGACTATAATTAAAGATCATCACTACCATCTGCTGGCTGGATCGGTCTTCTTATTTTAATTGAAACAGTTTTCAGAACTTCAGAGATGATGAACTAAAATATGATGATAGAAGATGGCACCATGCTGTATTTTTACATTTTACCATAAGATCTGGAGTCCAATAATTGTCATACTTTTTTAGTAATTGAAACCACAACTCAGGCATTGCAAGCGCTATGCTCGACCAACTGAGCTACATTCTTAAAATCTGATTTTATCCCTAAATCACACTGCTAACCTTATGCCTAACATTAAACTAAGATCAGAAATGTACATTTTTGTTTTCATGACATGTTACGAAGGCCTGTAGACAATTTAGACTTTGTGACTGGGTTTTCTATTAACCAGAGAGAATGGGGGGGAGGAGTTTACTCCAAATACCTGTGCAAAGGGGAAAGTTGTGTCTCAGTATAGGACTGAGGTGTAGATTGTTCTGTAAAAACGTGTAGATATGCACATATAGTGACTATTAGAGTGGTTATAGATTTAAATCAACTATTTTGAGTGTGAAGTGGAGGACGTGAAGACCAGTAAAGGTAAGAGGAGATCTCAGTATATTTCACTTTCCAAACTAGACACAACAGTCCTGTTTTAAAACAATGAGGACTGGAGAACGAGGAAGTGATGTTTGTATCTGTGTGATTGAGCAAAAGAGAGATTTTGATGAATGGTAATGATGTAAATATGAATGTTTTCTCTTTTTATTGCAGTTAAAATGGCAGAGTCCAGAGTTCATAGTAAGTCACCATGCTATAATTAATGATTAACTTTTCTTTCATGTATCTGGGAGAACAGAACTAAACCAACTATTGAAAATGAAATGTGTTTGTAGTTTTATTTGTCTTTATGTGTAAATGTGTGTCTGGATGAAATGTGTTTGTAACATGAGGAGTTGTAGCTGAGTTTGTGTCTGTGAGAAACAGCTCTACTGCTCCACAGTGACCTCTCCCTCCAAACATCTCTTTATTATAGAACCCATTTAATCCAGTCGGACACAATATGGAAGAAAATCAACCTTTTGTACTTTACTGGCTCTAGAGAAGTTAAAGTTGTACATATCAACAAATAAGTTGTTTTCCTGAGTGGAGCAGCAGTCTGTGGTGCTGCATCTTAGTGTGAGAGGTGTCTCTACAGTCTCTGGTTCAATTCCAGGCTGTATTATAACCGGCCATGATTGAGTCTCCCAAAGGGTGGAGCACAATTGGTCCAGCGTCGTCTGGGGTAGGCTGTCATTGTAAATAAGAATTTTTCTGAACTGACTTGCCTCGTTAAATAAATAAAATATGTATCCAGAGCAATTAGGATTAAGTGCCTTGCTCAAGGGCATATCAACAGATGTTTTCCTAGTTTCCTCAGGGATTCAACCCAGCGACGTTTGGGTTACTGGTCCAATGCTCTTAAGTGCTCAGCTACCTGACAAACATGTCTGTCTAATGGAGAAATACAGAGCCTCTAATTTATTCTATATATTTAGTCATAACAGATCCTTTTCTTCAGTAGATTTAAGTTGAGTTCGGTTCAGGATTTACTTCTAAATGATGTTACAGATGATTTACTATCATCCATTAACCTTCACTGATGTTTAAATCAGAGATGTTTACTGCAAAACATCATATGTTGTTATTTCAGGGGGAATTGTCCATGTATAGACCCATAAAGTGAATTAGTATAATAACTGAAGTGATATTTAATGTTATTAGGTTTGTTTAGTGTCTCTTGCACAATGGTAGACCTAGTTAGTATGAATGTTGAGGCTTGGACACTGGGGTAGACCTGGTTAGTATTAATGTTGAGGCTTGGACACTGGGGTAGACCTGGTTAGTATGAATGTTGAGTCTTGGACACTGGGGTAGACCTGGTTAGTATGAATGTTGAGGCTTGGACACTGGGGTAGACGTGGTTAGTATGAATGTTGAGGCTTGGACACTGGGGTAGACCTGGTTAGTATGAATGTTGAGTCTTGGACACTGGGGTAGACCTGGTTAGTATGAATGTTGAGGCTTGGACACTGGGGTAGACCTGGTTAGTATGAATGTTGAGGCTTGGACACTGGGTTAGACCTGGTTAGTATGAAAGTTGAGGCTTGGACACTGGGGTAGACCTGGTTAGTATGAATGTTGAGTCTTGGACACTGGGTTAGACCTGGTTAGTATGAATGTTGAGGCTTGGACACTGGGGTAGACCTGGTTAGTATGAATGTTGAGGCTTGGACACTGGGGTAGACCTGGTTAGTATGAATGTTGAGGCTTGGACACTGGGGTAGACCTGGTTAGTGTGAATGTTGAGTCTTGGACACTGGGGTAGACCTGTTTTATATGATTATGCCCATGGATCTCCCTGGTTTATAATGGGGTGTAGGGATACACAAGGTCCATACAGGTAATGGGGTGTAGGGATACACAAGGTTCATGCAGGTAATGGGGCTGGATGGTCTATTGGTCTATTGCCCATTCAAATCCTTTCTGGCAACAACGTTTGTGGTAGAAAAAGAGATTGGGGCTGTGACACATGTGTTATACCACTGTTATATTAGTTTATCTATGAAATTATTAGTGTTTACAGGTCAGATGTCACAGGACTAAAACATGCTGATAACAGGGTTGTGGTCTGCAGCGAATAGCTGGATAAAGGTTACTGTTGGTGACTTGGGGAATACAGGCCTAAGGAACGTGGGTAACAGGGCTGAGATAGGAAAGTAACAGGGATGAGGTGCATTGGCAAAGGAACTGGGGTCTTGAGTAACACACAGTTAATTTAGGGACAGGATATGCCTGAATCTGTACTTGATAGTATAGATTTGAGGGTATTGGCATGTGGGTGTTAGGGTAGGGCATGGGGGTTACAGGGCTGGGGTGTGTGGGTCATTGAGTTTAGGTGTGTGGGTAAGTGGGCTGAGGTATATAGATATTGAGGTTGAGGAATAGGGGTAACAGGACTGGGGTGTGTGGGTCATTGAGTTTAGGTGTGTGGGTAAGTGGGCTGAGGTATATAGATATTGAGGTTGAGGAATAGGGGTAACAGGGCTGGGGTGTGTGGGTCATTGAGTTTAGGTGTGTGGGTAAGTGGGCTGAGGTATATAGATATTGAGGTTGAGGAATAGGGGTAACAGGACTGGGGTGTGTGGGTCATTGAGTTTAGGTGTGTGGGTAAGTGGGCTGAGGTATATAGATATTGAGGTTGAGGAATAGGGGTAACAGGACTGGGGTGTGTGGGTCATTGAGTTTAGGTGTGTGGGTAAGTGGGCTGAGGTATATAGATATAGAGGTTGAGGAATAGGGGTAAATATCTGTTCATGTTATTATAGACAGAGGACTCTGTCACAACTGTGACCAAGAATAAAACATACTTTTAAATAAATAAATAATCAAAATGGATGACATGTTAGGCTACTAGTGGCATAAGATTAGCATAGTGGCATGTCTGGGAAAGATGTGGGAACAAATGGGATAATATCATTCTAGATTGTAGCATCACATTCTTCTATGACATATAGACTTTCCTTCAAATGAATCTGTCTGTCTGGGATTGTGGGGGTTGTATTTTAGAATTGACATGGTCCTGGTTGTTGTATGTCTGTTGTAGTTTTTAATTCAGCTGTGTTTATAAATGTACTGAGAGGATTTGTGTTCCTGACACAGATGATGTCATTAAACATGAAATGTTCTCTCTTTCTGAACAGATCAGTTTAAACTCACATCAGAAGACCATGTGAGGGCTGATGTTGGTGAAGAGGTCACCCTCCCCTGTCACCTCTCACCTGACACCAGTGCTGTTGCCACGACGATCAGGTGGTTTAAAGGGACAGAGTGTATTTACCTGTATAAGAATGGCCAGGTGACAGAGAGGAGTGGCTATGAGGGCAGAGTGAGTCTGATCACCCAGGAGCTGGAGAGAGGCAGCGTGTCTCTGAGGCTGAGAGACTTCAGGAGGCCAGATACAGGAGTCTACATCTGTCAGGTCATCCATGGAGAACAGAAGGAGGAGGCTGCAGTGGGTTTATTGGACAGAGGAGGTAAGTGTTCTAGAACTCCAGTAATGTTTCTAAACACCTAAACAACAACAATAACAACCAGTCTCTTTGCCTGTACAGAACACTTGTACTTTCTCATGTAGGTAGGAGTTCATAGTAGGAGTTACAGATGAATAGACTAGATTCATTCTGAATATCAACTAGTTACAATGCATATTACCATCACTCTGAGCTTTGAGCTGGTCCTAAAGCATTAGAACCATTCCAACATTAATGTCACGTCCCTTGATTGTCATTAGTAATGAATGCGATGAACACTCACACCCCTCTGATGTATATCACATCACTATTGTATTTCCAATAGGATGTATGGTATTTCATTAAATTATGTAATGAGACAGAAATTCAATGAACGATAATAACTAATACATTCTGTTTTACATGATCATTATTCATGACTCTCCATCTTGGATAATGGATGATCAGGATCAGGTGAGTAATTACTTATTTGTCTGTTTTGTTTATTGACAACCAATAACACAAGACAAAGAACAGACCAGAGTGTTAATCTGATACTATAAAAACTACAGGCCTTGTGAACAGCAGTGTGTCTTCTTCAAGGCTACAAATTAAATCAGTTTCTTTACATTTATCAATACTCTCCCAAAATGTTCTCAAGGAAGGTTGAATTAAGATGTATAGATGTACTTCAAATTATCCAGAATGTTTATACCATAGTCCTCCCACAATATATCTGCCATAGAGGTCAACATTTCATATTGTTGTCCCACAATATATCTGCTATAGAGGTCAACATTTCACACTCCAAAATGAACATGGAATCAGCTTGAATTCAGTTTGATGTCCTAGTATGAATCAATCTGTGATGTTTAGACTGTTCCAATAGTAGCACTGCTTACATCCCTTTCCCTAGATGTACATTAGTAATGAATGTGATGAACAGTCATATCAATATGATGTATGGTATTTCATTGAATTATGTAATGAGACAGAAATTCAATGAACAATAATAACTAATGCATTCTGTTTTACATGATCATTATTCATGACTCTCCATCTTGGATAATGGATGATCAGCATTTGGTGAGTAATTACTTATTTGTCTGTTTTGTTTATTGACAACCAATAACACAAGACAAAGAACACACCAGAGTGTTAATCTGATACTATAAAAACTACAGGCCTTGTGAACAGCAGTGTGTCTTCTTCAAGGCTACAAATTAAATCCGTTTCTTCACATTTATCAAAACTCTCCCCAAATGTTCGCAAGGTAGATTGGATTAAGATGTATAGATGTTCTTCAAATTATCCAGAATTTTCATATCATAGACCTCCCACAATATATCTGCTATAGAGGTCGATATTTCACCTAGTCCTCCCACTATATATCTGCCATAGACGTCAATATTTCACATAGTCCTCCCACTATATATCTGCCATAGAGGTCAACATTTCACACTCCAAAATGAAAATAGAATCATCTTGAATTCAGCTTGATGTCTTATTATGAAGCATTCAGTCATTCTCAGACTGCTCACATAGTAGTGCTGCTTACATCCCTTTCCCTAGATGTACATTAGTAATGAATGTGATGAACAGTCATTCCAATATGATGTGTGGTATTTCATTAAATTATGTAATGAGACAGAAATTCAATGAACAATAATAACTAATGCTTTCTGTTTTATATGATCATTATTCATGACTCTCCATCTTGGATAATGGATGATCAGTACAACGTGAGTAATTACTTATTTGTCTGTTTTGTTTATTGACAATCAATAACACAAGACAAAGAACAGACCAGAGTGTTAATCTGATACTATAAAAACTACAGGCCTTGTGAACAGCAGTGTGTCTTCTTCAAGGCTACAAATTAAATCAGTTTCTTCACATTTATCAAAACTCTCCCCAAATGTTCTCAAGGTAGATTGGATTAAGATGTATAGATGTTCTTCAAATTATCCAGAATTTTCATATCATAGATCTCCCACAATATAACTGCTATGGAGGTCAACATTTCACATAGTTCTCCCACAATATATCTGCTATAGAGGTCAATATTTCACATAGTCCTCCCACTATATATCTGCTATAGAGGTCAACATTTCACATAGTCCTCCCACTATATATCTGCCATAGAGGTCAACATTTCACACTCTTAAATGAAAATAGAATCAGCTTGAATTCAGTTTGATGTCCCAGTATGAATCATTCTGTGATGTTTAGACTGTTCCAATAGTAGCACCACTTACATCCCTTTCCCTAGATGTACATTAGGAATGAATGTGATGAACAGTCATTCCAATATGACGGATGGTATTTTATTAAATTATTTTAATGAGACAGAAATTCAATGAACAATAATGAATAATGCATTCTGTTTTACATGATCATTATTCATGACTCTCCATCTTGGATAATGGATGATCAGGACAACGTGAGTAATTACTTATTTTTCTGTTTTGTTTATTGACAACCAATAACACAAGACAAAGAACACACCAGAGTGTTAATCTGATACTATAAAAACTACAGGCCTTGTGAACAGCAGTGTGTCTTCTTCAAGACTACAAATTAAGTCAGTTTCTTTACATTTATCAAAACTCTCCCAAAATGTTCTCAAGGAAGGTTGGATTAAGATGTATAGATGTTCTTCACATTCTACTGAATGTATATTCCATAGAACCCTGCCTCCTGACACAATATCCTGTATCTGACTGTGGCAAACCTCTTCAAGGTTAGGGGCGTTTGTCACAAATTAAGTGGTAAACTGTCACCAAATCACCCAAGAATGAGAGTTCTTTCGAACAGGACAGTACCTGTGTGTTTGTTTCTCCGTCCTGGTCCACCCAGGCCGTAGGCGAGGTCAAGGATAGCAGGGTTCGGTACACGAATCGGGTTCTCGGTAGGTCCAGGTCCAAACGCCAACAGGTAAATCCAAAACAATCCAGCTCATACACGGTAAATCCAGCCAATCTCTATTGTCTCTTTCTCTATTGTTCATAGATCCTTCCAGCACTCTCTCTCTCTCTTCCTGGTTTTTCTTGACCCTTTATCTGTGGGTCGGCTCCACCTTCTGAGGGTTCCCCTTGCTTCTGGGACTTGTAGTTTTGGCGGTCTGCCTTTTTGTGATCTGTAGTTCTGACAGGGGTGGCCATTTTAGTGATCGGGCAGAGCCCGTTTATTAGTTCTGCTCTCACATACCTACCATTTATCACTCGACCCCCTTCTTTGCCACACATCTCTCCCCCTAGATCCGACCCCCTAGGTCGGGCTACCGCAGCAAAATATGCGCGCATGCGGGATAACCCATCCACGTTTCCCATTTCCTTCCCTGCTCTGTGTTTCAAGTCAAAATGAAACGGTTGGAGACTCAAAAACCACCGCATCACCCGAGCGTTCTTCTCTTTAGCCCTATGCATCCAGGTGAGTGGGGCATGGTCACTGATGAGGGTGAAGTGGCGCCCCAGCAGGTAGTACTTCAGGCTTTCTAGAGCCCACTTTACTGCCAGCGCCTCTTTCTCAACGACTGAGTAGTTGGTTTCCCGTGGTTCCAGCTTCCTGCTTAAAAACAGGATGGGGTGTTCCACCCATTCTACCTCTTGGGATAGCACTGCTCCCAAGCCGACCTCTGAGGCATCCGTCTGAACCACAAACTCTCTCTCAATGTCTGGTACCACCAGAAGAGCCTCCTGTAATGTCCTAAATGCTTTGGGGTGGCCCTTTGACCATGTTTGGCCCTCTGGCTCTAGTCATGTCGGTAAGTGGGGCGGCCACTGTGGCATAACTTGGGATGAACTTCCGGTAGTAACCGGTCAGCCCTAGGAAGGCTCGAACCTGCTTCTTATTTACTGGTTTCGGCCATTCTCTAATTGCCTTCACCTTCTTACGTTGGGGTTTGATTAACCCTCTTCCCACAGTGTATCCCAGATTCTCTGTTTCCTCTAACCCCACATAACACTTGGCAGGGTTTGCCGTGAGCCCTGCCTTTCTAAGGGCGTCTAACACTGCCTGTACCCGGGGTAAGTGGGATTCCCAATCTGGGATGTAGATCCCCACGTCATCTAAATAACCTGCGGCGTATGCTTTGTGCGGTTTTAGGACTTTGTCCATGAGCCGTTGAAAGGTGGCTGGGGCCCCGTGTAAGCCGAATGGCATGACGGTGTATTGAAACAAACCGTCAGGGGTTGCAAAGGCTGTCTTTTCTTTGGCCCTGGGGGTCAGAGGAATTTGCCAGTACCCTTTTGTCAGATCAAGGGTCGTAATGTACCGAGCATTACCAATTTTCTCCAGTAGTTAATCTACTCGGGGCATGGGGTAGGCATCAAACTTGGAGATTTCATTTACCTTCCGAAAGTCGTTACAGAACCGCAAAGACCCATCGGGCTTGGAGACCATCACAATTGGGCTAGAACACTCACTATGTGACTCTTCGATCACTCCAGCTGTCAACATTTTCTCCGTCTCTGCTCTAATCGCGGCCCGTCGAGCCTCGGGTACCCGATATGGCCTCATACTCACTTTTCTCCCTGGTAGGGAAACGATATCATGAGCCGTAACCTCAGTTCGGCCAGGTACCTCTGAAAACACATCTCTGTTTTTCTGGATCAGGGTCTTTACTTCCTGTACTTGCACTGGGGACAGAGTGGGTGAAATATTTACTTCGGCTGTCTCCTGAGTGTGTGTGGGGTATGTGACCATTAGTGTTTCTCTCTCTCTCCATGCTTTTAACAGGTTTATGTGATAAATCTGTTCCTGGGGCCGTCGACCTGGCTGTCGGATCCGATAATTGACTTCTCCTATTCTCTCCAATACTTCATATGGTCCTTTCCATGTGGCTAGTAGTTTAGACTCTACCGTGGGGATCAGCACTAACACCTTATCTCCCGGTTGAAATTCCCTCAGGGTAGCCTGCTGGTTATAAGTGTGCCGCTGGTGCTCCTGTGCTTGTCTCATGTGCTCTCTGACGATGGGCATGACTGTGGCTATCCTGTCTTGCATTGCCGTGACGTGCTCTATGACACTAGTATACAGGGTGGATTGGTGCTCCCAGGTTTCCCGGGCGATGTCTAAGATTCCACAGGGATGCCTCCCATATACCAGCTCAAAGGTAGAAAACCCCAGCGAGGCTTGAGGAACCTCTCTAATGGCAAACATCAGATACGGCAACATGTAATCCCAGTTTTTCCCATCCTTATCGATTAGCATTGACTTCAGGGTTCGGTTGAATCTCTCAACCAGCCCGTCCGTCTGAGGATGGTAAACCGATGTCCTCAACTGTTTCACCTGCCACAGTTTACAAAGGTCCGCCATAATGCGGGACATAAAGGGGGTCCCCTGGTCGGTAAGGATCTCCTTTGGAACCCCTACCCTGGTGAACAAGAGCACTAATTCCTTTGCAATATTTTTGGAAGCCATCGTCCGAAGGGGAATGGCTTCTGGGTAGCGAGTGGCATAATCTAGAATGACCAGAATGTATTGGTGCCCTCTGGCGGATTTGGGTAGTGGGCCCACTAAATCCATCGCTATCCTCTCAAATGGCATTTCGATTATGGGGAGTGGCACTAACGGGCTTCTAACAGCTGGTCGGGGAGCTGTTAACTGGCACCCCGGGCACTCTCCACAATGCCGAGCCACTTCAGCTTGAATTCCTGGCCAGTAAAACCTCCTTACAATCCGGTCTCGGGTTTTATCGATACCAAGGTGTCCACCCAGAATGTGCCCATGAGCTAGATCCAGTACTGTCCTCCGGTACCGAGTGGGAACCAACAACTGTTCCACCACATCAACCCCTATTTTCGAGACTCTGTACACCAAACCCTTTTTCATGATGAAGTGGGGAAAACTATTAGGCATCATCCCAACATTTATGGGAGTACCATCTACAACCTGCACATCTGCTCTGGCTTGCTGCAGGGTTGGATCCTGGTTTTGGGCAGTCCCAAAATTAGTCAAGGACCCTGCCAGGTCTGCTGGTTCTAGATCGTCGTCCTCTGGATTCAGATCGACCCCAGCCCCACTAGTACCGGGCTGTTCGTTATCAGCGAGGTTTGCCACTTCATCCTCCTCCTCCCCTACTAGCACCTGTGATGTTGTCCCCTGGGAGACCTCTTTTCTTGGCTTTGGTTGAAGGCCCCATGCTTCTTCCTGCTTGGTCAGGGTTGTTGGCTTCTCAAATATGCCATTCTTGTGGCCTAACTTCGCAAAGTTAGGAAAGTCTCTACCCAATATTACATCATATGGCATCTTTGGGACCACGCCGACCTCATAATCCAGCAGACCGTCCTCTCGAAGGTGGTAAGATATGCTTCCACATCATCCTGCGCTGTCATTTTTTGAAGAAAATGATTGGCCCTCCTCTGGGTATTTGCAGCTGGTAATTGAGCCCCAATTTGGTCCGCTAGCCCCTTTAGGCCTTCTCTTAACTCCCGGGTGTTTCTCTCTTGCTCTTCTCTGAGCAGCTGGTTGGTGCGGTGCTGGACCTGTAACGTGTCCTGATACATTCGCATTGCATCCTGATGAGGTATTTGTTGAGCTCTAGTTGCCTCTTGTTGGGCGGCCGCCGCTTGTAACAGGGCCTGTATGGCTCCCTCCATACTCATTTTCCTGAGAAACTGTCCTAACCAAACAAAGCCACAAAAAAAAACCTGACTTCCCTTTGGAGTGCTAACTGAACATTTTTTATTTTTCTTCTACCTAACCAGTGGTATGGTTAGGCCATGCCCGCATTCTCCACCACGTGTGGCAAACCTCTTCAAGGTTAGGAGCGTTTGTCACAAATTAAGTGGTAAACTGTCACCAAATCACCCAAGAATGAGAGTTCTTTCGAACAGGACAGTACCTGTGTGTTTGTTTCTCCGTCCTGGTCCACCCAGGCCGTAGGCGAGGTCAAGGATAGCAGGGTTCGGTACACGAATCGGGTTCTCGGTAGGTCCAGGTCCAAACGCCAACAGGTAAATCCAAAACAATCCAGCTCATACACGGTAAATCCAGCCAATCTCTATTGTCTCTTTCTCTATTGTTCATAGATCCTTCCAGCACTCTCTCTCTCTCTTCCTGGTTTTTCTTGACCCTTTATCTGTGGGTCGGCTCCACCTTCTGAGGGTTCCCCTTGCTTCTGGGACTTGTAGTTTTGGCGGTCTGCCTTTTTGTGATCTGTAGTTCTGACAGGGGTGGCCATTTTAGTGATCGGGCAGAGCCTGTTTATTAGTTCTGCTCTCACATACCTACCATTTATCACTCGACCCCCTTCTTTGCCACACATCTCTCCCCCTAGATCCGACCCCCTAGGTCGGGCTACCGCAGCAAAATATGCGCGCATGTGGGATAACCCATCCACGTTTCCCATTTCCTTCCCTGCTCTGTGTTTCAAGTCAATATGAAACGGTTGGAGACTCAAAAACCACCGCATCACCCGAGCGTTCTTCTCTTTAGCCCTATGCATCCAGGTGAGTGGGGCATGGTCACTGATGAGGGTGAAGTGGCGCCCCAGCAGGTAGTACTTCAGGCTTTCTAGAGCCCACTTTACTGCCAGCGCCTCTTTCTCAACGACTGAGTAGTTGGTTTCCCGTGGTTCCAGCTTCCTGCTTAAAAACAGGATGGGGTGTTCCACCCATTCTACCTCTTGGGATAGCACTGCTCCCAAGCCGACCTCTGAGGCATCCGTCTGAACCACAAACTCTCTCTCAATGTCTGGTACCACCAGAAGAGCCTCCTGTAATGTCCTAAATGCTTTGGGGTGGCCCTTTGACCATGTTTGGCCCTCTGGCTCTAGTCATGTCGGTAAGTGGGGCGGCCACTGTGGCATAACTTGGGATGAACTTCCGGTAGTAACCGGTCAGCCCTAGGAAGGCTCGAACCTGCTTCTTATTTACTGGTTTCGGCCATTCTCTAATTGCCTTCACCTTCTTACGTTGGGGTTTGATTAACCCTCTTCCCACAGTGTATCCCAGATTCTCTGTTTCCTCTAACCCCACATAACACTTGGCAGGGTTTGCCGTGAGCCCTGCCTTTCTAAGGGCGTCTAACACTGCCTGTACCCGGGGTAAGTGGGATTCCCAATCTGGGATGTAGATCCCCACGTCATCTAAATAAGCTGCGGCGTATGCTTTGTGCGGTTTTAGGACTTTGTCCATGAGCCGTTGAAAGGTGGCTGGGGCCCCGTGTAAGCCGAATGGCATGACGGTGTATTGAAACAAACCGTCAGGGGTTGCAAAGGCTGTCTTTTCTTTGGCCCTGGGGGTCAGAGGAATTTGCCAGTACCCTTTTGTCAGATCAAGGGTCGTAATGTACCGAGCATTACCAATTTTCTCCAGTAGTTAATCTACTCGGGGCATGGGGTAGGCATCAAACTTGGAGATTTCATTTACCTTCCGAAAGTCGTTACAGAACCGCAAAGACCCATCGGGCTTGGAGACCATCACAATTGGGCTAGAACACTCACTATGTGACTCTTCGATCACTCCAGCTGTCAACATTTTCTCCGTCTCTGCTCTAATCGCGGCCCGTCGAGCCTCGGGTACCCGATATGGCCTCATACTCACTTTTCTCCCTGGTAGGGAAACGATATCATGAGCCGTAACCTCAGTTCGGCCAGGTACCTCTGAAAACACATCTCTGTTTTTCTGGATCAGGGTCTTTACTTCCTGTACTTGCACTGGGGACAGAGTGGGTGAAATATTTACTTCGGCTGTCTCCTGAGTGTGTGTGGGGTATGTGACCATTAGTGTTTCTCTCTCTCTCCATGCTTTTAACAGGTTTATGTGATAAATCTGTTCCTGGGGCCGTCGACCTGGCTGTCGGATCCGATAATTGACTTCTCCTATTCTCTCCAATACTTCATATGGTCCTTTCCATGTGGCTAGTAGTTTAGACTCTACCGTGGGGATCAGCACTAACACCTTATCTCCCGGTTGAAATTCCCTCAGGGTAGCCTGCTGGTTATAAGTGTGCCGCTGGTGCTCCTGTGCTTGTCTCATGTGCTCTCTGACGATGGGCATGACTGTGGCTATCCTGTCTTGCATTGCCGTGACGTGCTCTATGACACTAGTATACAGGGTGGATTGGTGCTCCCAGGTTTCCCGGGCGATGTCTAAGATTCCACAGGGATGCCTCCCATATACCAGCTCAAAGGTAGAAAACCCCAGCGAGGCTTGAGGAACCTCTCTAATGGCAAACATCAGATACGGCAACATGTAATCCCAGTTTTTCCCATCCTTATCGATTAGCATTGACTTCAGGGTTCGGTTGAATCTCTCAACCAGCCCGTCCGTCTGAGGATGGTAAACCGATGTCCTCAACTGTTTCACCTGCCACAGTTTACAAAGGTCCGCCATAATGCGGGACATAAAGGGGGTCCCCTGGTCGGTAAGGATCTCCTTTGGAACCCCTACCCTGGTGAACAAGAGCACTAATTCCTTTGCAATATTTTTGGAAGCCATCGTCCGAAGGGGAATGGCTTCTGGGTAGCGAGTGGCATAATCTAGAATGACCAGAATGTATTGGTGCCCTCTGGCGGATTTGGGTAGTGGGCCCACTAAATCCATCGCTATCCTCTCAAATGGCATTTCGATTATGGGGAGTGGCACTAACGGGCTTCTAACAGCTGATCGGGGAGCTGTTAACTGGCACCCCGGGCACTCTCCACAATGCCGAGCCACTTCAGCTTGAATTCCTGGCCAGTAAAACCTCCTTACAATCCGGTCTCGGGTTTTATCGATACCAAGGTGTCCACCCAGAATGTGCCCATGAGCTAGATCCAGTACTGTCCTCCGGTACCGAGTGGGAACCAACAACTGTTCCACCACATCAACCCCTATTTTCGAGACTCTGTACACCAAACCCTTTTTCATGATGAAGTGGGGAAAACTATTAGGCATCATCCCAACATTTATGGGAGTACCATCTACAACCTGCACATCTGCTCTGGCTTGCTGCAGGGTTGGATCCTGGTTTTGGGCAGTCCCAAAATTAGTCAAGGACCCTGCCAGGTCTGCTGGTTCTAGATCGTCGTCCTCTGGATTCAGATCGACCCCAGCCCCACTAGTACCGGGCTGTTCGTTATCAGCGAGGTTTGCCACTTCATCCTCCTCCTCCCCTACTAGCACCTGTGATGTTGTCCCCTGGGAGACCTCTTTTCTTGGCTTTGGTTGAAGGCCCCATGCTTCTTCCTGCTTGGTCAGGGTTGTTGGCTTCTCAAATATGCCATTCTTGTGGCCTAACTTCGCAAAGTTAGGAAAGTCTCTACCCAATATTACATCATATGGCATCTTTGGGACCACGCCGACCTCATAATCCAGCAGACCGTCCTCTCGAAGGTGGTAAGATATGCTTCCACATCATCCTGCGCTGTCATTTTTTGAAGAAAATGATTGGCCCTCCTCTGGGTATTTGCAGCTGGTAATTGAGCCCCAATTTGGTCCGCTAGCCCCTTTAGGCCTTCTCTTAACTCCCGGGTGTTTCTCTCTTGCTCTTCTCTGAGCAGCTGGTTGGTGCGGTGCTGGACCTGTAACGTGTCCTGATACATTCGCATTGCATCCTGATGAGGTATTTGTTGAGCTCTAGTTGCCTCTTGTTGGGCGGCCGCCGCTTGTAACAGGGCCTGTATGGCTCCCTCCATACTCATTTTCCTGAGAAACTGTCCTAACCAAACAAAGCCACAAAAAAAAACCTGACTTCCCTTTGGAGTGCTAACTGAACATTTTTTATTTTTCTTCTACCTAACCAGTGGTATGGTTAGGCCATGCCCGCATTCTCCACCACGTGTGGCAAACCTCTTCAAGGTTAGGAGCGTTTGTCACAAATTAAGTGGTAAACTGTCACCAAATCACCCAAGAATGAGAGTTCTTTCGAACAGGACAGTACCTGTGTGTTTGTTTCTCCGTCCTGGTCCACTCAGGCCGTAGGCGAGGTCAAGGATAGCAGGGTTCGGTACACGAATCGGGTTCTCGGTAGGTCCAGGTCCAAACGCCAACAGGTAAGTCCAAAACAATCCAGCTCATACACGGTAAATCCAGCCAATCTCTATTGTCTCTTTATCTATTGTTCATAGATCCTTCCAGCACTCTCTCTCTCTCTTCCTGGTTTTTCTTGACCCTTTATCTGTGGGTCGGCTCCACCTTCTGATGGTCCCCCTTGCTTCTGGGACTTGTAGTTTTGGCGGTCGGCCATTTTGTGATCTGTAGTTCTGACAGGGGAGATCCCGTTTATTAGTTCTGCTCTCACATATCTGCCATTTATCACTCAACCCCCTTCTTTGCCACACTGACATAGAGCACAATGCTGGTTATCACAAACAATGACAATAATCATTTGATCAGAGATAGGCCAATATCAAAACAACATTATTTATGAAGTTAACCAGATCTTATTGGTGGCCACAGTCCCTACATGAGGGAGGCTTGAGTGACAGGATACATCTGATTGGTCCTGTTTGTTCTGTATATAGTGATGTCGTCTACCACACAGAACTCACCTCTCTGTTTTACACCATAGTCTCAGGATCACAGTATTTACAACATGAGACCCAGGAGGACAAGCTGAAGAGGGAGGCATCAGCTGGTGAGCTTGGTAAGTATGAGAGAGTCTGGAGGAGAGAGGATTGAATCAGGGAACATGAGTGATGTCATTCAGTTTTTCAGACTAATTCATTTGTAATGTATCAAATAGTCAATAGACCAGTTGATGATTGGTTCAGCTCAGATAACTGTTGACTGGAGGAAATAATTACTAATAATTGTACCACCTCCATCAAATGATAATGTCTTTATAGACATACTATTGAATTAATTAATACATTACTTATTCAAGCAACCAATTAAATATGTTAATTTCTCTCAGAGTTGAAGATGTTTAAAGAGATGATGAAACAACTAGAGGAGAAAGACACACAACTGGATGATATGACCCAGGAAGTGAGAGAGAAAGAGAGACTCCTGGATGATATGACCCAGGAAGTGAGAGAGAAAGACACACAACTGGATGATATGACCCAGGAAGTGAGAGAGAAAGAGAGACTCCTGGAGGAGAAGAACCAGATAATGGAACAGAGGGACAAACTATTAGAAGAGAAAGAAAACCAACTGGAAGAGAAAGACAAGCAACTAAAGGATAGAGACATTCAACTAGAGGCTCTGAGAAAGAACCTGCAGGACAAGAACAGCCAAGTAGAGAACTTCAGAGTCCTACTGCAGGAAAAATACCTTCAACTAGAGGACAGCAACTACAGACTGGGAGAGAAGGACAGACTACTAGAAGAGAAAGAGAACCGACTAAAGGAAAAAGACCTTCAACTAGAGGACAGAAACCACAGACTGGGAGAGAAGGACAGACTACTGGAAGAGAGAGACAAAGTACTGGAAGAGAGAGAGAAACTACTGGAAGAGAGAGACAAGCAACTGGAAGATAGAGACACACTACTGGAGGGAAAAGAAAATGAAATTAAAGAGAGGAGACAGGAAGTAGAAGAGAGGAGGCAGGAACTAAAGGAGAGGAGACAGGAAGTAGAAGAGAAAGACAACCTACTAGAGGAGAGAGAGAAGCAGTTAAAGGAGAGAGACAAACAGGTGGAGGATGTCAACAATGAAAATGCTGAACTGGGTAAGATTATTCACACCATTAATACATTTAGTCTTCTGTACTTTCCTCAATTCTCAGGTTATTGTCGACTCTCCACTGAGTTGTGAATATTGTTGTCCATCACTTCATACTTTCCCTCTGCATCATATTTCTGTCTAAAGTCTTTAACACAGAATTCAGATCCTAGTCCTCCTTTGTTATTTCAGCTCAACAGATATGTGATGTGAAGACTGAGGTAGAGAGACTGAGAAGAGAGATCTCAGCCCAGATGACTGGTGAGTGAGATATGTGATACTTAACATTTCAGTAGAAACCCAGAACTCCCCTTCAGTAGGTCTATGTGCCTTCATGTGTCACTGAGGTAAATGTTCCCATTCTAAATGGTTGTTCTATTTTTCTAGAACATGGAGAGACGTCAGATACAGGTTCCATACTCCCAGTCAGGAGGAGAGACAGCATGGACCTTCCTCCACTTAGTGAGTTATCAATATTGTCCTGTTTCTAGTCTTTAGTGGACCATCCTTCACTTAGTGAGTTATCAATGTTGTCCTGTTGTCTCCTACTGTTTCTAGTCTATAGTGGACCATCCTTCACTTAGTGAGTTCTCAATGTTGTCCTGTTGTCTCCTACTGTTTCTAGTCTATAGTGGTCCATCCTTCACTTAGTGAGTTATCAATATTGTCCTGTTGTCTTCTACTGTTTCTAGTCTATAGTGGACCATCCTTCCCTTAGTGAGTTATCAATGTTGTCTCAAAATGTCATCAATCTTGATATTCTCTATGTTCTCCAATAATCTATATTTCACTATGATGTGTAATGTATTTGTAGTTTGTTTATACTATGTTTTAAATGTGTCTCTGATGAGTCAGTATGTTGACCAGTTCTCTATGTTGTGTTACAGTGGGAGGAGAGACCTCAGATACAGACCCCACACTTCCACTGAGGAGGAGAAACAGCATGAAGTTCAATCCTCCATATAGTGAGTTATGGATGTAGATGATATTATATTAGACACTGTTGTACTTCCTCCATCTAGTGAGTTATGGATGTAGATTATATTATATTAGACACTGTTGTACATCCTCCATCTAGTGAGTTATGGATGTAGATGATATTATATTAGACACTGTTGTACATCCTCCAGATAGTGAGTTATGGATGTAGATGATATTATATTAGACACTGTTGTACATCCTCCATCTAGTGAGTTATGGATGTAGATGATATTATATTACACTGTTGTACATCCTCCAGAGAGTCAGAGTGTTGATCAGTGCTGTGTGTTGTGTTGCAGTGGGAGGGGAGAGCACCAGTCCAGACTCCCCAGTGTCTCCCAGTGTGTCTGAGCTGAGACTGGTGCTGCTGGGGAGGACTGGGGCTGGGAGGAGTGCAGCAGGAAACACCATCCTGGGCAGAGAGGAGTTTGGGGCCCAGGCCAGCCCCTCTGCAGTGACCCAGAGGAGTAAGAGGAGAGAGGGGGATGTGTGTGGGAGACGGCTGGTGCTGGTGGACACTCCAGACTGGTTCTGTCCTGGACTCTCTCTGGAGGAGATGAGACAAGATGTGGGGCTCTGTGTCCGTCTGTCAGCCCCGGGACCCCACGCCTTCCTCCTGGTCATACCAGTGGAGCCCTCTAAGGGGGAGGAGAGAGGGGTGCTGGAGAGAATAGAGGAGATGTTTGGGGAGGGTTGTTGGGGACACATTGTGATTCTATTCACCCATGATGATGGCCTGAAAGAGCAGAGCATTGAGGAGTTTCTCCAAACAGGAAGTCAGGACCTCCAGCAGCTTGTGGAGAAAAGTGGGAGCAGGTACCACGTCCTCAACATTAAGGACAGGGCCCATGGCACTCAGGTATCAGAGCTGCTGGATCAGGTAGAGGAGATGGTGGCAGGAAACAGAGAGAGATTCTACAGCAGTCAGACCTACCAGGAGGCAGAGGACCAGGTTAGAGAGATGGAGGGAAACATCCAGAGAGAGAGAGGAGAGAGGAAACAGCGGGAGGAGAGAGACTTGAGAGAGAGGCTTCAGAAGGAGTTGCAGGACTCTCTGATAAAGATAGAGGGAATGATCCAGGAACATGAGGGAGATATCAGAACACTCAGTGAAAGAACCAGTGAACTGGAGAGACAGGTGAAAGAAGAGAGGGATGAGGAGAAGAAAAGAGAGCTGGAGAGGGAGCTGAAGAGGGAGTCTGATAGGAGGGAGGAGATGGAGAGAAAGCTGGAGAGATTTAGAGAGAAGAGAGAGAATGAGAGGAGGGAGATGGAGGAGAGACAAAGACAGGAGATAGAGGAGATGATGGAGAACTATGAAGGAGAGGCCAGAGTTGAAGTAGAGAGAAACCTGATGAAGATAGTCCTGCCTGAGTTACAGAGGAACATCATGATCTCACAGACAAAGATGCAGAGGGAGTTCAGCAGACAGATGGAGGAGAGGGATAGACAGATGAAGGAGAAGGATAGACAGATGAAGGAGAAGGATAGAGAGATGGATGAGAAGGATAGAGTGATTGTGGAAAGGGATGGAGATATAGAGGGACTGATAGAAAGACTGAGGGAAATGTGTAAATGAGTTATTGTAACTAGCCTGAAGAAGTGCTGGGATACATGGAGAGGTAGAAGAAGAGAGAGGAAGAAGACAGGGAGAACTGATAAAGATCTGAGGAATGTTTGGGAATATGTAGCCTAGTTCACCATTTCACTGAATTGGCCTGACAACGAGGTTAGAGATGAGATGACTTTTTCATGGAGGGATTGGAGAAGCTAGAGATAATCACATGATATGTATCTGACAATGTAAGAACAACCTGATACTCTGTCCTGTGATGAGTGTCATGGTGGGATAACAGGTCAGAATACTGTCTGATCCTGTCTAGAACAACATGATACTCTGTCCTGTGATGAGTGTCATGGTGGGAAAACAGGTCAGAATACTGTCTGATTCTGTCTAGAACAACCTGATACTCTGTCCTGTGATGAGTGTCATGGTGGGAAAACAGGTCAGAATACTGTCTGATCCTGTCTGGAACAACCTGATACTCTGTCCTGTGATGAGTGTCATGGTGGGAAAACAGGTCAGAATACTGTCTGATCCTGTCTAGAACAACCTGATACTCTGTCCTGTGATGAGTGTCATGGTGGGATAACAGGTCAGAATACTGTCTGATCCTGTCTAGAACAACCTGATAGTCTGTCCTGTGATGAGTGTCATGGTGGGAAAACAGGTCAGAATACTGATCCTGTCTAGGTCAAAATCTGCACTGCAGACCTTTAGAATGGAGAGGGTTGTGGGGGGTCAGGAGGTCAGCGGGCGGAGTCAGAGACTGAGAACTCTAAAGATCTGAGTGAGACTTTTACCCAGTGTTTGAGGAGGTCTACTATTGAACAGAGAACCATACTGTATCTAACACACACTACTTCCTGTTCTTATTCAAATTGTTTCATGTTGAAACTTTTGTCTCCTACTTTTATATTTTCTATGTTGGTGTTTTGTATGGTTCCCAATTAGAGACAGCTGGTAATCGTTGTCTCTAATATGGAATCATATTTAAATAACAGTTTTCCCCACCTGTGTTTGTGGGATATTGTTTTGTGTTTGTGGGATATTGTTTTGTGTTTGTGGGATATTGTTTTGTGTTTGTGGGATATTGTTTTGTGTGTGTGGGATATTGTTTTGTGTTTGTGGGATATTGTTTTGTGTTTGTGGGATATTGTTTTGTGTTTGTGGGATATTGTTTTGTGTTTGTGCACCACGTAGTCACAGTTCGTTGATTGTTTATTGATTTAATGATTTACGACATTTCAATGGCTCCTTGTGGTTTGGTTGAACCAAGCTGGTGTAATAAGTCACCATATCTGACACCTGAAGACTGGTGGAAGCCAACACAGTCTTCTGATCCACACGAGACTCTGGCTCCAAACCAATCTGTCCGTAAGAGTTATTTAATGTTGAGGAGAGTGAGAGGTCTACAGATGTCACGCCCTGACCTTAGTTATCTTTGTTTTCTTCATTATTTTGGTTAGGTCAGGGTGTGACAAGGGGTGGTTTGTTGTGTTTTTGTCCTGTCTAGGGGTTTTGTCCTGTCTAGGGTTTTTGTCCTGTCTAGGGTTTTTGTACTGTCTGGGGTTTTTGTCCTGTCTAGGGTTTTTGTCCTGTCTGGGGTTTTTGTCCTGTCTATGGGTTTTTGTCCTGTCTAGGGTTTTTGTCCTGTCTAGGGTTTTTGTACTGTCTGGGGTTTTTGTCCTGTCTAGGGTTTTTGTCCTGTCTGGGGTTTTTGTCCTGTCTATGGGTTTTTGTCCTGTCTAGGGTTTTTGTCCTGTCTAGGGTTTTTGTCCTGTCTATGGGTTTTTGTCCTGTCTAGGGTTTTTGTCCTGTCTATGGGTTTTTGTCCTGTCTGGGGTTTTTGTCCTGTCTGGGGTTTTTGTCCTGTCTATGGGTTTTGTCCTGTCTAGGGTTTTTGTCCTGTCTATGTCATGTACTGTCATGTTGTGTCTTGTCTCTGTCCTTTCCCTTCACCCTGTCTCCCTCTGCTGGTCGTTGTTAGGTTACCTTTTCTCCCCCGCTTTCCCCCAGCTGTTCCTTGTCTCCTCTAACTACCCATTCACCCCGTTTCCCACCTGTTCCCTTTTTTCCCTCTGATTAGGTCCCTATATCTCTCTCTGTTTCTGTTCCTGTCCTTGTCGGATTCTTGTTTGTTGTGTTTCATGCCTGAGCCAGACTATCGTCATGTTTGCTGTAACCTTGTCCTGTCCTGTCGGAATCTGCCGGTCTATCTGAGCCTACCTATGTTTGGTTATTAAAGAAGCTCTGTTTAAGTTAGTTCGCTTTTGGGTCCTCATTCACTCACCATAACAGAAGAATCCGACCAAGAATGGACCCAGCGACTTCGGATCCTCTCCACTCAGCCGTCGGGATCCAGGGAGCGATGCTAGGCAGACACGAGCAGGAAGTGTCTGCTGCTCGACATGCCGTTGAGACCCTGGCCACCCAAGTCTCCAACCTCACAGAACAGGTTCACCATCTCCGCCTCGATCCACCGGCCACTTCCAGGGCTTTCGAATCTCCGGAGCCCAGAATCAATAACCCGCCGTGTTACTCTGGGGAGCCCACTGAATGCCGCTCGTTCCTCACCCAGTGTGATATTGTGTTTTCTCTCCAGCCCAACACTTACTCCAGGAGCACTGCTCGTGTCGCCTACGTCATATCTCTCCTTATTGGACGGGCTCGTGAGTGGGGCACGGCAATCTGGGAGGCAAGGGCTGAGTGTACTAACCAGTATCAAGACTTTAAGGAGGAGATGATACGGGTTTTTGATCGATCTGTTTTTGGGGAGGAGGCTTCCAGGGCCCTGTCTTCCCTATGTCAAGGCAATCGATCCATAACAGACTACTCTATTGAGTTTCGCACTCTTGCTGTCTCCAGTGGCTGGAACGAGCCGGCCTTGCTCGCTCGTCTTCTGGAGGGTTTCCGCGCAGAGGTAAAGGATGAGATTCTCTCCCGGGAGGTTCCTTCCAGCGTGGATTCCTTGATTGAACTCGCTATTCGCATTGAGCGACGGGTTGATCTTCGTCACCGAGCTCGTGGAAAGGAGCTCGCGCTCTCCGTCGCCTCCCTCTCCGCATCACTACCATCTTCCTCTGCCGGCTCGGGTGCTGAGCCCATGCAGCTGGGAGGTATCCGCATCTCGACTAAGGAGAGGGAACGGAGAATCACCAACCGCCTCTGTCTCTATTGCGGTTCCGCTGGTCATTTTGTCACTTCATGTCCAGTAAAAGGCCAGAGCTCGTCAGTAAGCGGAGGGCTACTGGTGAGCGCTACTACTCCTGTCTCTCCTTCAAGATCCTGCACTACCTTGTCGGTCCATCTACGCTGGACCGGTTCGTCAGCTTCCTGCAGTGCCTTAATAGACTCTGGGGGGGAGGGCTGTTTTATGGACGAGACCTGGGCTCGGGAACATGACATTCCTCTCAGACAGTTAAAGGAGCCCACGGCCTTGTTCGCCCTGGATGGTAGTCCTCTCCCCAGGATTCAGCGTGAGACGCTACCTTTAACCCTCACTGTTTCTGGTAATCATAGTGAAACCATTTCTTTTTTAATTTTTCGTTCACCTTTTACACCTGTTGTTTTGGGCCATCCCTGGCTAGTTTGTCATAATCCTTCCATTAATTGGTCTAGTAATTCTATCCTCTCCTGGAACGTCTCTTGTCATGTGAAATGTTTAATGTCTGCTATCCCTCCTGTTTCCTCTGTCTCTTCTTCACAGGAGGAGCCTGGTGATTTGACAGGGGTGCCGGAGGAATATCACGATCTGCGCACGGTGTTCAGTCGGTCCAGGGCCACCTCTCTTCCTCCACACCGGTCGTATGATTGTAGTATTGATCTCCTTCCGGGAACCACCCCCCCCCCCGGGGTAGACTATACTCTCTGTCGGCTCCCGAACGTAAGGCTCTCAAAGATTATTTGTCTGTAGCTCTTGACGCCGGTACCATAGTCCCCTCCTCCTCTCCCGCCGGAGCGGGGGTTTTTTTTGTCAAGAAGAAGGACGGGTCTCTGCGCCCCTGCATAGATTATCGAGGGCTGAATGACATAACAGTGAAGAATCGTTATCCGCTTCCTCTTATGTCTTCAGCCTTCGAGATCCTGCAGGGAGCCAGGTTTTTCACTAAGTTGGACCTTCGTAACGCTTACCATCTCGTGCGCATCAGGGAGGGGGACGAGTGGAAGACGGCGTTTAACACTCCGTTAGGGCACTTTGAATACCGGGTTCTTCCTTTCGGCCTCGCTAACGCTCCAGCTGTCTTTCAGGCATTAGTCAATGATGTCCTGAGAGACATGCTGAACATCTTTGTTTTCGTTTACCTTGACGATATCCTGATTTTTTCACCGTCACTCCAGATTCATGTTCAGCACGTTCGACGTGTCCTCCAGCGCCTTTTAGAGAATTGTCTTTTTGTGAAGGCTGAGAAGTGCACTTTTCATGCCTCCTCCGTCACATTTCTCGGTTCTGTTATTTCCGCTGAAGGCATTAAGATGGATCCCGCTAAGGTCCAAGCTGTCATTGATTGGCCCGTCCCTAAGTCACGCGTCGAGCTGCAGCGCTTTCTCGGCTTCGCGAACTTCTATCGTCGTTTCATCCGTAATTTCGGTCAGGTGGCAGCTCCTCTCACAGCCCTTACTTCTGTCAAGACGTGCTTTAAGTGGTCCGTTTCCGCCCAGGGAGCTTTTGATCTCCTCAAGAATCGTTTTACATCCGCTCCTATCCTTGTTACACCTGACGTCTCTAGACAGTTCGTTGTCGAGGTTGACGCGTCAGAGGTGGGCGTGGGAGCCATCCTTTCTCAGCGCTCCCTCTCTGACGACAAGGTCCACCCATGCGCGTATTTTTCTCATCGCCTGTCGCCGTCGGAACGTAACTATGATGTGGGTAACCGCGAACTGCTCGCCATCCGGTTAGCCCTAGGCGAATGGCGACAGTGGTTGGAGGGGGCGACCGTTCCTTTTGTCGTTTGGACTGACCATAGGAACCTTGAGTACATCCGTTCTGCCAAACGACTTAATGCGCGTCAGGCGCGTTGGGCGCTGTTTTTCGCTCGTTTCGAGTTCGTGATTTCTTATCGTCCGGGCTCTAAGAACACCAAGCCTGATGCTTTGTCTCGTCTCTTCAGTTCTTCAGTAGCCTCCACTGACCCCGAGGGGATTCTCCCTGAGGGGCGTGTTGTCGGGTTGACTGTCTGGGGAATTGAGAGGCAGGTAAAACAAGCGCTCACTCACACTCCGTCGCCGCGCGCTTGTCCTAGGAACCTTCTTTTCGTTCCCGTTCCTACTCGTCTGGCCGTTCTTCAGTGGGCTCACTCTGCCAAGTTAGCCGGCCACCCTGGCGTTCGGGGTACGCTTGCTTCCATTCGCCAGCGTTTTTGGTGGCCCACCCGGGAGCATGACACGCGTCGTTTCGTGGCTGCTTGTTCGGTCTGCGCGCAGACTAAGTCCGGTAACTCTCCTCCTGCCGGCCGTCTCAGGCCGCTTCCTATTCCCTCTCGACCGTGGTCTCACATCGCCTTAGATTTTGTCACCGGACTGCCTTCGTCAGCGGGGAAGACTGTTATTCTTACGGTTGTCGATAGGTTCTCTAAGGCGGCTCATTTCATTCCCCTTGCTAAGCTTCCTTCTGCTAAAGAGACGGCACAAATCATCATCGAGAATGTTTTCAGAATTCATGGCCTTCCGTCAGACGTCGTTTCGGACAGAGGTCCGCAATTCACGTCTCAATTTTGGAGGGAGTTTTGCCGTTTGATTGGGGCTTCCGTCAGTCTCTCTTCCGGCTTTCACCCCCAGTCTAACGGTCAAGCAGAACGGGCCAATCAGACTATTGGTCGCATCTTACGCAGTCTTTCTTTTCGTAACCCTGCGTCTTGGTCAGAACAGCTCCCCTGGGCAGAATACGCCCACAACTCGCTTCCTTCGTCTGCGACCGGGCTATCTCCTTTTCAGAGTAGCCTCGGGTACCAGCCTCCGCTGTTCTCATCTCAGTTCGCCGAGTCCAGCGTCCCCTCCGCTCAGGCTTTTGTCCAACGTTGCGAGCGCACCTGGAAGAGGGTCAGGTCTGCACTTTGCCGTTATAGGACGCAGACTGTGAGGGCTGCTAATAAGCGTAGAACTAAGAGTCCTAGATATTGTCGCGGTCAGAGAGTTTGGCTCTCCACTCAGAACCTTCCCCTTAAGACGGCTTCTTGCAAGTTGACCCCGCGGTTCATTGGTCCGTTCCGTATTTCTCGGGTCATTAATCCTGTCGCAGTTCGACTTCTTCTTCCGCGATACCTTCGTCGCGTCCACCCGGTCTTCCATGTCTCCTGCATCAAGCCCGTCCTTCGCGCCCCCGCTCGTCTTCCCCCCCCCCCCCCCCATCCTTGTCGAGGGCGCACCCATCTACAGGGTCCGTAGAATTTTGGACATGCGTCCTCGGGGCCGTGGTCACCAGTACCTCGTAGATTGGGAGGGGTACGGTCCTGAGGAGAGGAGTTGGGTTCCCTCTCGGGACGTGCTGGACCGTGCGCTGATCGAGGATTTCCTCCGTTGCCGCCAGGTTTCCTCCTCGAGTGCGCCAGGAGGCGCTCGGTGAGTGGGGGGGTACTGTCATGTACTGTCATGTTGTGTCTTGTCTCTGTCCTTTCCCTTCACCCTGTCTCCCTCTGCTGGTCGTTGTTAGGTTACCTTTTCTCCCCCGCTTTCCCCCAGCTGTTCCTTGTCTCCTCTAACTACCCATTCACCCCGTTTCCCACCTGTTCCCTTTTTTCCCTCTGATTAGGTCCCTATATCTCTCTCTGTTTCTGTTCCTGTCCTTGTCGGATTCTTGTTTGTTGTGTTTCATGCCTGAGCCAGACTATCGTCATGTTTGCTGTAACCTTGTCCTGTCCTGTCGGAATCTGCCGGTCTATCTGAGCCTACCTATGTTTGGTTATTAAAGAAGCTCTGTTTAAGTTAGTTCGCTTTTGGGTCCTCATTCACTCACCATAACAGTCTAGGGTTTTTGTCCTGTCTAGGTTTTTTGTCCTGTCTAGGGTTTTTGTACTGTCTAGGGTTTTTGTCCTGTCTAGGGTTTTTGTCCTGTCTAGGGTTTTTGTCCTGTCTAGGGTTTTTGTCCTGTCTAGGGGTTTTGTCCCGTCTAGGGGTTTTGTCCCGTCTAGGGTTTTTGTACTGTCTAGGGTTTTTGTCCTGTCTGGGGTTTTTGTACTGTCTAGGGTTTTTGTCCTGTCTAGGGTTTTTGTCCTGTCTAGGGTTTTTGTCCTGTCTAGGGTTTTTGTCCTGTCTGGGGTTTTTGTACTGTCTAGGGTTTTTGTCCTGTCTAGGGTTTTTGTCCTGTCTAGGGTTTTTGTCCTGTCTAGGGTTTTTGTCCTGTCTAGGGTTTTTGTCCTGTCTATGGGTTTTTGTCCTGTCTAGGGTTTTTGTCCTGTCTAGGGTTTTTGTCCTGTCTGGGGTTTTTGACCTGTCTAGGGTTTTTGTATATTTATGGGGTTGTTTACTAGTCTAGGTGTTATGTATGTCTATGGTTGCCTAGATTGGTTCTCAATTAGAGGCAGCTGTTTATCGGTGTCTCTGATTGGGAACCGTATTTAGGAAGCCATATTCCTTGGGTAATCTGTGTGTGATTGTCTATGTGATGTTGCATGTTTCCACGCAGTGTTGTTAATGGTCATGTACTTCGTGTTCATTCATCTTACATTAAAAATATATCTTCACATCACGCTGTGCTTTGGTCTCCTCACTACGATGATCGTGACAACAGACCAGACTCCACATGGTTTCTAACCCCAGACTCTGAAGTGATTGTACAGACATGTGGAATATAAACACACTCGCCCACAGAGAGAGGAGAGGGAGCAGAGTTCATAGTTTCCACAAATACTCCACACACACACACACAACTCCTGAATACTCCACACACACACACCACTAAAACACAACTCCTGAATACTCCAAACACACACCACTAAAACATAACTCCTGAATACTCCAAACACACACCACTAAAACACAACTCCTGAATACTCCAAACACACACCACTAAAACACAGCTCCTGAATACTCCAAACACACACACCACTAAAACATAAGTGATGGATATGAGGGAGGTGAAGGTGAGGGAGAAGGAGAAATGAGGCATTATTAGGCATTATTAGAAGCATGTCAGTTACCCAGTAAATGAACAGTGGTGAAATGTGATCCTCATACTAGTCGTACAGATCAAATCTCCATAGGTAATCATAAAGCAGAGGGAATGGCTGAGGTGGCTGCCTTGGTGAGAGAAAGTGTTAGAGGACCACATGTAAATATTGTGGATTCCGGAGGAGAAATTGGCTAAATTTGACACAGGAAAACATGTTTTGGGTTGAAGATTCTAGGTGAAATGACAGAGGAGTGGATACTAAAGGTAACACATTTAAATTATATGACACAACACTCTCAGAAGGCCTTGGGGGTTTTTTAAATCATGAGACATTTTATGTGGTTTTATTTTGAAATAAATGTAGATTTTAAATGAACTGGGGTCACAAGGAATTAGTATAGGTGTTACCTAACCTAAAATGAACTGGGGTCACAAGGAATTAGTATAGGTGTTACCTAACCTAAAATGAACTGGGGTCACAAGGAATTAGTATAGGTGTTACCAAACCTAAAATGAACTGGGGTCACGAGGAATTAGTACAGGTGTTACCTAACCTAAAATGAACTGGGGTCACAAGGAATTAGTATAGGTGTTACCTAACCTAAAATGAATTGAGGTCACAAGGAATTAGTATAGGTGTTACCTAACCTAAAATGAACTGGGGTCACGAGGAATTTGTATAGTGGTTACCAAACCTAAAATGAACTTAATTTTTTGATGTGGTGTGGTGGTTATGGAGAATCATGGGGAAAAGGAGACCTGTGAATCGTTAGACTCGGGGGAGAGATCATGTCGCCGTGTTGTGGGATTTATCGGATGGGGTCTTTTCAATGCAGGATGGAAATGTTTTGAAGAGGTATTTATATGGTTTCCTAAGAACAGGGAGAGAAACGGAGAGGAAACATTTTAATGGTGTGGAAAGCCCTGTTTACTAGACATCTCTAATGAGGAATGATCAACCTCAATTGAAATGAACAAAACAGGGGGATTTAATTATAAAATTAATGAGAAACATCATTCTCTATTCAAATTGTTCCATCACTTTAGGAGATTATTTTTTTAACCTTTATTTAACCAGGCAAGTCAGTTAAGAACAAATTCTTATTTTCAATGACGGCCTAGTGGGTTAACTGCCTGTTCAGGGGAAGAACAACAGATTTGTACCTTGTCAGCTCGGGGATTTGAACTTGCAACCTTTCGGCTGCTAGTCCAACGCTCTAATCACTAGGCTACCATGCCGCCTCTACACTCTAACCACTAGGCTACCCTGCCGCCTCTACACTCTAACTACTAGGCTACCCTGCCGCCTCTACACTCTAACCACTAGGCTACCCTGCCACCTCTACACTGTAACCACTAGGCTACCCTGCCGCCTCTACACTCTAACCACTAGGCTACTCTGCCACCTCTACACTCTAACCACTAGGCTACTCTGCCACCTCTACACTCTAACCACTAGGCTACCCTGCCGCCTCTACACTCTAACCACTAGGCTACCCTGCCGCCTCTACACTCTAACCACTAGGCTACCCTGCCGCCTCTACACTCTAACCACTAGGCTACCCTGCCGCCTCTACACTCTAACCACTAGGCTACCCTGCCGCCTCTACACTCTAACCACTAGGCTACCTGCCGCCTCTACACTCTAACCACTAGGCTACCCTGCCTCCTCTACACTCTAACCACTAGGCTACCCTGCCTCCTCTACACTCTAACCACTAGGCTACCCTGCCTCCTCTACACTCTAACCACTAGGCTACCCTGCCTCCTCTACACTCTAACCACTAGGCTACCCTGCCGCCTCTACACTCTAACCACTAGGCTACCCTGCCACCTCTACACTCTAACCACTAGGCTACCCTGCCGCCTCTACACTCTACCCACTAGGCTACCCTGCCGCCCTGTAGAGACTAATACATTTCCGTAGAGAGTTATAAAGAGTTGTAATTCTAAGATGATTAGTTAGTCGAATTGGTTTATTGTTTTTAAATCACGTGTTTGAAAGGGGAAAATGACCAGTTCCCTGAGGTCCTGGTTTTGGGTACTTATACAGTGGTACTGTGTTCAGGCTGCCTGTAGAAAGGAAACTATATGTTAATAAGGAAAGACAGTAACTTCTAATGGATTGTGATATATGTATTGTGATATATGTATTGTGATATATGTATTGTGATATATGTATTGTGATATATGTATTGTGGTATATGTATTGTGATATATGTATTGTGGTATATGTATTGTGATATATGTATTGTGATATATGTATTGTGATATATGTATTGTGGTATATGTATTGTGATATATGGATTGTGATATATGTATTGTGATATATGTATTGTGATATATGTATTGTGATATATGTATTGTGATATATGTATTGTGATATATGGATTGTGATATATATGTATTGTGATATATAGATTGATTATTGGATATTTCAAACTTTTTTAACAAATCAAAAACTGAAAAATTGGGCGTGCAAAATTATTCAGCCCCCTTAAGTTAATACTTTGTAGCGGCACCTTTTGCTGCGATTACAGCTGTAAGTCGCTTGGGGTATGTCTCTATCAGTTTTGCACATCGAGAGACTGACATTTTTTCCCATTCCTCCTTGCAAAACAGCTCGAGCTCAGTGAGGTTGGATGGAGAGCATTTGTGAACAGCAGTTTTCAGTTCTTTCCACAGATTCTCGATTGGATTCAGGTCTGGACTTTGACTTGGCCATTCTAACACCTGGATATGTTTATTTTTGAACCATTCCATTGTAGATTTTGCTTTATGTTTTGGATCATTGTCTTGTTGGAAGACAAACTCCGTCCCAGTCTCAGGTCTTTTGCAGACTCCATCAGGTTTTCTTCCAGAATGGTCCTGTATTTGGCTCCATCCATCCCATCAATTTTAACCATCTTCCATGTCCCTGCTAAAGAAAAGCAGGCCCAAACCATGATGCTGCCACCACCATGTTTGACAGTGGGGATAGGGTGTGTTCAGGGTGAAGAGCTGTGTTGCTTTTACGCCAAACATAACGTCTTGCATTGTTGCCAAAAAGTTCAATTTTGGTTTCATCTGACCAGAGCACCTTCTTCCACATGTTTGGTGTGTCTCCCAGGTGGCTTGTGGCAAACTTTAAACGACACTTTTTATGGATATCTTTAAGAAATGGCTTTCTTCTTGCCACTCTTCCATAAAGGCCAGATTTGTGCAATATACGACTGATTGTTGTCCTATGGACAGAGTCTCCCACCTCAGCTGTAGATCTCTGCAGTTCATCCAGAGTGATCATGGGCCTCTTGGCTGCATCTCTGATCAGTCTTATCCTTGCATGAGCTGAAAGTTTAGAGGGACGGCCAGGTCTTGGTAGATTTGCAGTGGTCTGATACTCCTTCCATTTTAATATTATCGCTTGCACAGTGCTCCTTGGGATGTTTAAAGCTTGGGAAATCTTTTTGTATCCAAATCCGGCTTTAAACTTCTTCACAACAGTATCTCGGACCTGCCTGGTGTGTTCCTTGTTCTTCATGATGCTCTCTGCGCTTTTAAAGGACCTCTGAGACTATCACAGTGCAGGTGCATTTATACGGAGACTTGATTACACACAGGTGGATTGTATTTATCATCATTAGTCATTTAGGTCAACATTGGATCATTCAGAGATCCTCACTGAACTTCTGGAGAGAGTTTGCTGCACTGAAAGTAAAGGGGCTGAATAATTTTGCACACCCAATTTTTCAGTTTTTGATTTGTTAAAAAAGTTTGAAATATCCAATAAATGTCGTTCCACTTCATGATTGTGTCCCACTTGTTGTTGATTCTTCACAAAAAAATACAGTTTTATATCTTTATGTTTGAAGCCTGAAATGTGGCAAAAGGTCGCAAAGTTCAAGGGGGCCGAATACTTTCGCAAGGCACTGTATGTATTGTGATATATGTATTGTGATATATGCATTGTGATATATGTATTGTGATATATATATTGTGATATATGTATTGTGATATATGTATTGTGATATATATATTGTGATATATGTATTGTGATATATATATTGTTATATATGTATTGTGATATATGTATTGTGATGTATATATTGTGATATATGTATTGTGGTATATGTATTGTGATATATGTATTGTGATATATATATTGTGATATATGTATTGTGATATATGTATTGTGATATATATATTGTTATATATGTATTGTGATATATGTATTGTGATGTATATATTGTGATATATGTATTGTGATATATATATTGTTATATATGTATTGTGATATATGTATTGTGATATATATATTGTGATATATATATTGTTATATATGTATTGTGATATATGTATTGTGATATATATATTGTAATATATGTATTGTGATATATGCATTGTGATATATATATTGTTATATATGTATTGTGATATATGTATTGTGATATATATATTGTTATATATATATTGTTATATATGTATTGTGATATATATATATTGTTATATATGTATTGTGATGTATATATTGTGATATATGCATTGTGATATATATATTGTTATATATGTATTGTGATATATGTATTGTGATATATATATTGTTATATATATATTGTTATATATGTATTGTGATATATGTATTGTGATATATATATTGTTATATATATTGTTATATATGTATTGTGATATATGTATTGTGATATATATATTGTGATATATATATTGTTATATATGTATTGTGATATATGTATTGTGATATATATATTGTTATATATATATTGTTATATATGTATTGTGATATATGTATTGTGATATATATATTGTGATATATGTATTGTGATATATGTATTGTGATATATGTATTGTGATATATATATTGTGATATATGTATTGTGATATATGTATTGTGATATATATATATTGTGATATATGTATTGTGATATATGCATTGTGATATATATATTGTTATATATGTATTGTGATATATGTATTGTGATATATATATTGTTATATATATATTGTTATATATGTATTGTGATATATGTATTGTGATATATATATTGTTATATATATATTGTTATATATGTATTGTGATATATGTATTGTGATATATATATTGTGATATATGTATTGTGATATATGTATTGTGATATATGTATTGTGATATATGTATTGTGATATATATATTGTGATATATGTATTGTGATATATGTATTGTGATATATATATATTGTTATATATGTATTGTGATATATGTATTGTGATATATATATTGTTATATATGTATTGTGATATATGTATTGTGATATATATATATTGTGATATATGTATTGTGATATATGTATTGTGATATATATATTGTGATATATATATTGCTGATTTCACTTTGAGTTTTTATTTT